>NC_056727.1:237234081-237446581 GCF_019279795.1 Protopterus annectens
TGTGTCTGTGTATATGTATCCTAGGGATGCCCATGTTGTGTCAGGTCCTGGTTATGGGATCTGCAACACTTGATAGTGTATTGCAGGGCGGATGTGTTTGGCTGTGGGGGGTATGCCTATTTGTACAAGACGTATATTGTTTGTGGCATCTCCACCCCATTAATGGTGCATGTGGACATACATGTTTTTATTTTCCCATTGTTATCTACAGATGTATGTCTGTATATACCTATATATATATATATATATATAGCTTCATAGGTAGGTATTAGGCTATTGGCCCAAGGGCCTACATAAGCCTAGCTAACAAGGTTCCCTGGCGTACGCCACCCAAGAAAGTTATTTTCCTGTGCCACTGTCGAGCAGAGACACAGAAGTGATCCCTGGGGTGTATTTCCTTTTTCCCATCCACTCATCAAGATTTTTCTTGAAGAGTGCTAATGAAGAACTTTGCTTGACATAGATGGGTAGCCTGTTCCAGAGTATGGGAAGTCTATGGGACAGGAATCTTTCCCTCCAGCATGTCCTGTTTATTGTGGTGACAAGGTTTAGGTCCATAGAGCATGTAGCTAGGAAGGATTGGGATTTCTTTAGGTGTAGCATGTCCAACAACTCTGGGTTTGACATAGCTTTATATGTTAGCAGAGATCACCTCAGAGTAGGTGATATGCCACGGAGTAAAGGTGGAGTTTTTTAAGGCGGTCAGTGTAGGGCATTTGTTTGAGGCCAGTAATCCTCTTTGTGAGGTACTTCTGTGGCCTTTCCAGCTGCTGCAGATGTCTTTGAAGGTACATGCCAAAAGGGGCGTTGTACTCCATAATGGGTCTAATGAGTGTCGACCTCTTTTTTCCTGGATGAGAACCCTTTTATGATAAGGTGTGCCACGTAGAAGGACTTCCTGACTACTGTGGTGATGTGACTATCAAAGGAGAGACTACTGTCCACCTGTGTCCCAAGGTCTCTTATCACACATTCACCATTGAGTAGATTGCTGCCTATGTGGTAGTTCATGGGTACAGAGTTTTTACCAAAGGGGATGACACTGCACTTTTTGGCATTGATCTTGAGGCCATAGCTCTGACACCAGGCATCTGTCTTAGCAAGGCCCTTCTGTAGGATGTCCACATCATTTGGGGACTTGACTATGGCTCCTAGTTTGCAGTCATCTGTGAACTTCATTAGCCAGAGGCCTTCTGTGTTAGCCTGTACTTCAGAGAAGTAGATACCAAACAGGAGAAGTCCCAGGATGGAACCCTTGTCACTTGTTCAAGGTCAGATTTGGAGTCTGCAACTTTTAGAGTGTGGGTTCTGTCAGTGAGCCAGTTGGCAACCCATCTTGTGACGTAGGGATTTATACCTAGTTTAGTGAGTTTAGCTATACTTCCAAAATTTGGGATGGTGTCGAAAGCCTTGATGAGGTCAAGATAGGCTGCGTGAACCACCTTACCCTCATCTATGGCATTGGTGACTACCTCAAAGAAGTCGATCCGGTTCAGGAGGCATGATCTGCCTTTCACAAACCCAAACTGGGTGGAATCCAGAGTTTGGAGGTTACCAATGTCTTTGTTTATGAGTTCAATGATGATACGTTCCATGGCCTTGCAGACCAAGCTCGTCATGCTAATAGGTCGATAGTTCCCTGGATTAGTGGTGGCTCCCCCTTTGTGGAGTGGGATAACTGTTGCTGTGCACCATTCAGTGGGCACAAAGCCTGATGTGAGGCTATTATTGAACATGGTGCTTAAGTGGGGAGCCAGTTCATTCTGAAGTTCGTGTAAAATGCAATCTGGGATGTTGTCCGGTCCCATGGATGCTGTGTTTTTGGCTTTAGAGAGTGCAGCTTTTATCTGCATAGTTGTGATTACAGGGACTCTGCATTTTTCCTGTATAGATATGGGCCCTTTATGGGGTGGGGGAGTAAAGTTAGCACTGAACCTATCTGCCAGAATGTTGGCAATATCAGTTGGTTCTGTAATTTTCTTGCCATTGGGCTGTAACTCAGAGCAGATCTGGGTGTTGCATCGAGATTCTTGACATAGCTATAGAATGCTTTGTGGTTGTTCTTAGAATTAGTGGTGATTTTGTTTTTGTAGCTAACTTTGGAGGATCTTATAAGGGATCTCAGCTTCTTACTGAGGCTGACCAGGGAGCTCCTCCACTCATGGAATTTTACTCTCTTTTGCAACTGTTTCTTCCTTCTGTTGTACAGTTTGTTTATGGCAGGGGACCACCAGATTCACTTCCTTTTTTTGGAGGATAGTATCTCGGTTCTGTTTGGGATAGCATGATCCATGAACTCTTGTAAGTGCTTATAGAGTGCATTTGTGTAGGATTCAGCAGTTGTAACTGTATTGTCCATCTGCGTGGGTGTCATGAAGTTCACCACTTCTGTCTTAAGAAGCATGAAGTTGGCTTTGGAGAAATGTTTTACCATGGTTTCCTTAATGGGGGGGGGTGGGGGCTGGATGTGGATATCAAGGGTGATTAGCATATGGTCAGATCGGACCAACGAGGAGTTGACTTCAGGTGTAGAACACTGGTCATTTCATGTTGGTAATGACTATGTCTAAGATATTGTTGCCCCTGGTGGAGGTGTGGATAAGTTGATCCAGGGCATTGGAGTTTATGAATTCCAGAAAGCATTGAGCTAAGGAGTTGGTACATGAGTAGTTTTCCCAGTTAATGGTAGGGTAGTTGAAGTCAC
The DNA here is from genome assembly GCF_019279795.1 of Protopterus annectens. Classification (NCBI taxonomy): domain Eukaryota; kingdom Metazoa; phylum Chordata; order Ceratodontiformes; family Protopteridae; genus Protopterus; species Protopterus annectens. The sequence continues at coordinate 237,236,786 of NC_056727.1, forward strand.
CCATTATTAAGATTTTAGGTTGAACCCTAATATTTTCCAGTACATCAAGAAAAGAGGAGTGGGAATCCTGGGGCAAGGTGGGGGGGTCTGTAGCAAGCTACGATTTGGATTGCAGTTTTGCCCAGAGTTAGTTGCACTTGGATAACCTTGGATGCATTATGCTGAGCAACTAGCCCAGAGGTGTGAATATCCTTAATGAATATGGACACACCTCTGCCTTTGGTGTTTCGGTCCATGTTACATGGCCGAAAAGTGTGATATGAGTTATAGCCTGGTAGTGCAGGGGTGCTCTCTGGAGCCTTGAATCAGGTCTCAGTCACTGCACAGATATCAATGTTCTCCATTTTTAGGAGTGCCTCTCGTGAGTGCATTTTGAGATTTAGACTTCTAGCATTGAGTAGCATTGCCCTCAATTTTTGCTTGCCTGTTCCTGTTATGGTGGTGAATTTCTTATTTGAACCTTGCCTAAAAAAGGCACTATAGGGGCAGCAAGAGCCTTAGCCAATATCCAGAATCCCAGGAGCAACAGGTGCAGGCCATCTGTGGCAAAGCATCGTGGTCTGTCGACCATGTCATCCCAAGCAGACAGATACTGGATCCCATTAGAATGACACCAGAAACTTAGCCAATTGTTGAAGTCAATCATTTTGTCCTTGTACTGCGGTATCATTCTGGGTGATGGCAGAATGATATTCATGGCTAGGGTCATACCTACCTGGGCTACAAGTTTGGAGTGCTCTTCCATGTCTCTTTTCATGTAGTCCAGGGAGGTACATCTCATGTCATTCACACCAACATGGACAATGACAGAGTCATATTTGTACTTATTGTGGAGTCACCTGAGTGCATGGGTTATGTGGCAGATCCTGGCACCCGACAGGCATCTGACAGTAACCTTCTCCTTGTTTTAGCCTGGTGAGTGGAACATCAGTGTGCCTGACTACAGAGTCACCTATGACTAGTATGTTGGGTACGTTGTTTTGTCTTATTGGCTGTGGTTGAGTGGCACACTGAGTCTGTGGGCTATGTGTCATTTGGGTTATGTTGGGGATGGAGGTTGCTTGCATTTCTGCTTTGGAGGTCTCTGTTGCTTAGATAGATTATTATTGAGAGCCTCCGCCAATGTTTTTGTGTTACTATGTGTGGATTTTGGTGGTGTAGATTTAGTAAGACTATGTGATGAGTGTGGTGTGGTGCAAATGTTTACCTCCTCCTCCTGACTGTCAAGTTCAGTCTTGGTTGGAGAGAGCTTTACCTCCAGTTTGGCTAGATAAGTGCATCTCTCACAGGCTGTAGTGTTGGGTGATAGGAGGAGAGGGTTGTCTGTGTACATGAGGCAATTTCTACATTGCCTCAAGATGCCCAGATTCATCAGATAGACAGGAGAGAACACTGGGAGCTGACCCATGGACATGCCTGAATAAAAAACTATTACCTCTAGATAAGTGAGGAAGTGAGTACAAGAGCTATTTTTCTCTAAGCATGTGAGAAAAGTAAGTACAAAAACTGTTTTCCTCTAGGTAATGAGGAAGGTTGAGTGCTATAGTACTTAGTAGCTTATTTAGTGCTTACAAGTTCTGAACAAGTGCTGAGCATGAATAAGCAAATTTAAGTGCTAAAACTAAGAATCTGTATCTGCACTAGATGAGTTACAGGACAGAAACAAGTGCAAATGCAGGCTTTCAAATCAGAAATTTGAGAGAGATGGAAGAGATTGCCCAAACGGCCAATAACTACAATTTCTGGGCCATAACCACTCCTTATGTGGTAGACAGGTTACCTAGTGCTTACCACTCCCACTGATCAGCTAGAAGGCTTCTCTGCAACATAGAAAGACTTGGGAGGCTCAGAAGCTTACATACAGTCTTGGATACAGCAAATCTGTATCTGGAACACTAGTTACAGGAATGGTAGGAAACAGGGTTACAGTTTTTTTTACAGAAAAATAGTAAATACAGTAGTAAAAACAATTCACATGCAGTGCAAGCTAGCACACTTGAGTATGTAGCAATATTAGACCAAACACAGTTTAAAAAATGCAATTAAATTAAAAAGGACTAAAAGCAAGTGCAGAAAGAGTTTATTAGGTAGAATGTGGTAAAGAGATGGGACTGGAGGAGTGTCCCAGATCAAATCTACAGTGGGGTGGGCAACTGCAAAAGCCACCAAAGTTAAACTACATGCCAGAAATAGGAAGGGTGGGTGGGACAAAAGTGTTTCAACAGAGATCTAAGCAACAATTAACAAACTTTAAATCCAAAAAAATATACTCATCTCTGTATATTTGTAGATAGATTGGAAGGCAGTCTCTCAGAACACAGGTTCCAGCAATTAAAAAAATAATAATACAATAAATCTGCTTACATATATATATATAACTTGCTGTATATATTTAGACATATAGATGTAGACATATATATCTATAGATGTAGGCATTTATATATATATATGTGTATATATCTGGGTGTGTATGTATATATATATATATATATATATATACATATATATATATATATACATATATAGATATGTTTTATCTATTTAGATAGATATTAATATATATATATATACACACACACATACATCTACATATTGAAATACATTTCCTGTACTGTTGAATGACTGGACTGGATGATATGTTTGTGAAAACATCAGATTTGTGTATATCTGGCATTCCTTAGTGGTAAATCAAGTTGGCTGTAGTGTGCAGGGTCCTGGGTGTGAGCCTTGCAAAGGCTGTGTATTTTGTTGCTGGGAAGAACAAGGGCCATTGGATACAGAATGTTTAAGGCACTTTTGAGCAGTTGTCAGTGGGTTTGCACGGGTTTGAGCAGAGATAAGAATTGCTAACTTCCGGTCACAGTTTCTTATAATCAGTTAACTTCTAAATTGCTTAACCAGTGTAGGCATTGCTTACCCTCTTGCAAACAGGCTGAAACCCACTTACTGCTGCTTAAAAGTGCTTACTCCCACTTACCCCTGCACTAATTTATTTAAAAGAAAAGAAAAAATGGTTAATAGGAAAGTAGTGAAAAAGAGGCACAAAGAGGGAAGGACAGTAGGGGAAATAGCTAGGGATGTGCAGGAAGGGTGTAGGGAGGTCCATAGCTGCTGATTTCTTCTACAGCAACAGCTGTGCATATACACTGAATTTGCAGGTAGATTTGGACACTCAAACCCCTTGGAGGGGGTGAGGACAACAATAATAAGTTGTGATGCCAATTAGACCAGATTACATGTGTCCAGTAGACACACGTGCAAAATAGACAGCTATGTATGTGGCGAGATTTTTTTTTTGAGAACAGGTTGCCCTTTTTTGTTTCAGGTGAGAGTGGGATGTTGGGGAGGGGTAGTAGGTATATTTAGGGAGGTAGGTTGGGTAGGTTAACAGACAAGACAAACAAGACGCATACAGGGGCAGTATATGACACATGTGGGGTAAATAACTTGATGGGGAGGGGTGTTGGGAAATCGGAAGCCCATGAGCCCCCTAGTGGAAACAGTGGGACTGTGGTCCCCACCCATGGGCAGCCACCACTGCACCTTCATAGCCCCGATGGTGGCTGTGCTAGGGGCTGAGTTGCAGAGCCAGACTGATGCTCTAGTTGCCACACACGGCCCTCAAGCTGGTGTAGAAGGTCACCAAGCTGCTGGTTGAGCTCTCTACGCACCATGACCCTGACCTGGTGATGTGTGACAGCTTCCTGTCCGTGCCCACTCCCAGGTGGGGGGGGCGAGCCTCATCCCCTGAGGCGGTTTTACCCAAAGGTGGTGCAGGACTAACAGACAGGGAGGTCCCAGGTTGGGCCCCAGACATGCTGGTGCCCGGTGCCAGGGCCAGCTGATGTGGGACAGGTGGGTCCACTGGGACTGGCTTTCCCAAGCATGCTATAGTGTTTAGTTTTCATTATCATATGTGGTTAGTAATAGTCAGCACATTCCAGGGTTAGGTATAACAGTATGCATAGATATTCCCATTAACCCAGGCACCAGATACAGAACAGTTGCATAGCAAACAGAACACATGCATATATGGGACCACAGTGGTAAAATAAGAACAGCATGCAAGAACATTGATGGCACCAGGCCACCAATGTTGGAAAATTTCATTATAGCACATGCATGGAACAATTAAAATATTTATCAAACAATTGGACATTATCAGAGCATAGGTGTCATTACATACCAGTTGGGGTGGGTATGTTGATTATTGTTGGAGATATGGTGGAGGGAGAGAAAGATGTCAATTAATAACTAGTATATTACTGTAGTCCACATTACTTTCCTAGTCAGTGCTGTTATCTGTACCTTACAAGTCTTACTACACTGCCCTATAGCCTTAGTTTGGACAGTGATATGGCTGTTGTCATCGTTATACATGAACTGGTTTTACCTGCAGTACACACCTCTTACCTGGTATACCTGTGGAGGGAATGTTTGTTAACACTAACTAACTGTTTCTACACATACTCCCAGATTCCAGGTTGATGTTGTGCACATAGCTATCCAACTATTTCTGCGCATACTCTGGCCATGTATTGACCACATGCAGGTCAGCCAGGACATATCTAGAACATTGCCCTCTTCAACCTTTAGTAACCTGACACATACATATACATGCTTTCCTACACAGTTATATTATGTAGCACAATGTGGGTGCCAGTGATCAGTGATACGTTATTATTCAGGGAAACTGCAACAGTCACAATTCCCTACAATACCAGAGTGAACAGTACCAATACAGGTTATAATGGTCTTCATTTCTCAGCACAATGTTCATATCCGACGTATCTGTGGGAGCAATGTTTGTTAGCACTACCTGACTGCTGCCACACAAACTTCCAGATTACACACTAGTATTATGCACATACATCTCACTCTGTTACTGTACACACTCTGGTCACAGCTTGACAACATGGGGGTGTAGATAGGACATACTTGGCTTATTACTCTCCTAACAGTTTCGGGGGTTGCTACAGTGACATGCTTGCTCTCGTAGATATTTGACAATCACTTATATTCCCTTTTTGCTGGCTAAACATCTGGGATCATCCTACAGACTTACCAGGGAGACAGGCAGCAGATATGGACCCATATACTGGACATTCTGGGCTCATCTGTACACTTGTGGGGTATGATTCTGTATGCAGCTTACTTCCACTCCCAGGATTCAGACCATGGCTGTGTCTGCTGCAACTTAAACACTGTCCATCACAGTTGTGTCTGCTATATAGATATTGCTGTATATCTCCTATCTGCTTTCTGTCTTATTAATCCCCTGTGCTTTTGCATTCTGACCTTGTATTATAACACTCTTATACAGATTTCCTAGACAGTTATATTTTGTAGGACAGTGTGGTTGACAGTGATGTGTAATACCTCATTATTCAGAGCAACTGCATCAGTCGCACTTGCATACAATACCAATGTAAACAGTACCAGTACTGGGTATCATTCTTGTATTTCTGGGCACAGTGTTGGTATCTGACAGACCTGTGGGAAGAATGTTTATTAGCACTACCTGAATGTTCCCACACACAGTACCAGATTCCACATTGCTATTATGCACATACATCTCACTCTGTTACTGTACCCACTCTGAACACAACTTGACAAGTTGGGGTGTTAAAGGGACATACATGGCTTCTTAGTCTCATAAGGTATTGGGGAGTTGCTAGTGTGCCAGCTTTGTTCTCATAGATGTGTGTCAGTCAGTTGCATTTCCTGTTTCCTGCCCATACATATGGAATCATCCCACTGATTTCTGAGGGGGACAGGTTGATAGGCAACAGATATGGGCCACTTTACTGGGCATTCTGGACATATCTGTACAGTTGTGGGGTATGATTCTGTATGCAAAGTACTACCACTGGCAGGATTCGAGCCATGGCTGATGTTGCTAAAAAAACAACAGTTCACCTCTCAGTTGCATGTGCTATTCAGGTTTTGTTGTCTGCATTTTCCCTGTTTTCTGTCTATGTGTCTCTCAGTTGTAATAGATGGCCTCTGGGGATTACACCTGTCATATACAGGCATTCCTACACATTCAATTTATGGTGCACGGTGTGGGTAACAGTGCTTAATACAACAGTACTATTACATGATTGCGAATCTACATTACCATATGATACCAGAGTATACACATGCAGTCCAGAAGTTAGACCTTTATTGTCAGGCTATTACACTTTTATTTACATACAAACGATATGAGACTCTTCCTGCATTATTCTGTAGTGTATGCAGTACCTGCCTTGCACAATACAGGTTTTATACAGGCAATTAATTTACTACTACTTTTATTTTTATTTCCTATGACAGTACAATCATGAGTATTACTGACCTGCCTCACATTGCAACCTCGCCAGGTGACTGAAGTGGGCCTGCTGGTTCGTAGCCCACTCCATTGCAGTTGTGGGGGACATAAGAGGAATATTTAGCCATATCTATCCATGATATACCTAAGCTGGCAGTTATTACACACATAGTAGGGTAATACTTACACAAAACTAGAATATCCCCTGCCACTCTAGCCTCTTGGATCCACTGCTCCATGAGGTCCCCCTTACACTGCTTCAGGTCAGCATAGTGATGCCTGACCTGCTCACCAGTTCGGGGTATGCCAGTGGCAAGGGTGAGGACACAGGTGAGATGGTCCCAGACCTCCACCTTATATTGTGAGACCTGGTACTGGCCCTTCAGCAATCTCTGATCGTGGTCTTTGACAAGGAGTCCTGCCATGACTCTGGACTCCTGGCTGTACCAGCACTGTGCCCAAAAGCACACACCTTCTCCCCTTCCTGACTTGGTGCCTGCAAGGGGAATCTACAACCAGTTATGAGATGTATTCCCTCCTCTTGGGTTTAAGTAGGGCCGATTTCCCACACTTTTACCTGATTGGCTGGTTTTGAAAAGACTAGGTTATGGGCAAACCTGCTTACCTAGGTTTGGCTTTGTTTAAAGGGGTATAACACTGGGCACAGTGAGTTAGCTGGCCTACATATTGCTTACACCTCCTAAGCTGGCCTGTGCAATGCTTAGCATTGCTTACATTACACTTTGCATTATAATTCCTTTTTGGCATTGGTTTATTATTCATTACATCTTATATGTATGCCTGATATCCATGATTCATGTGTACATACAGTGTATGGGGTCCTTGTGTTTTATTGCGGAATTCAACACTCTGTTACAATTACACTTGACTTCTGGGCTTACTGCTGTACTCCAGTTCACATATTTATGTTATGTAGTGGGTTAAGGCACATCTGTCTGTATACTGATTCCTTTCACAGGTTCAGTTTTGTTTTACTATGGTGAAGACTTGTTTGCTGATACCTCATTCTTCTGTACAACTGTGATGGCTTGGTGGTTAGCTACTATGACTATGGTGTATAGGATTCTGGGTTTGAGACCTGCTTACTAGTGCTTTATTCACTATGATACTAACATCTCACATGTGCATTTAATGCAGTACTCCAGTTCATAAATATATGTTATTTAGTAGGTTATGCAACATAAATATCGACTCATAACATGCTTTGCCATGGTAAATGGAATGGGCTGCAGTGGGACTTGAACCAGGAATGCCTGCTCTAAAGGTGAATGCTCTGCCCACTACACTATTGCTATGCTTCTTAATTTGCATATATCTTCCTTGTTGTCCTCTTCAGAAATTTAAGCTGCATTAACCGTAGCTAAGCGATGGGCACACCAGTGCACCTACTGTTAGCTTTAATCGGATTTAAAAAAAAATAAAGGGTTTGTTCATTTTATTTCTGTATACTTTTGCTGTTGTACACAATGGAGACTGTTGGTGGGGATATGAGGACACCAACGAGCGGTCTCGCTCATTTCTTACCCCTTTCTGCTGTTCTTCATTGTGGGGGCATGTATTTTCTGAGAGCTCTGCTCTCAAACATGCCCCCTGCACTCTTACATGCTCCGTGCAAGGTTAGGAGCTCAGGCAGTGCGCCTCATTACTATGCATGGCGGGCTGCCGTCCTGCTCCTAAACGGCCGCCTCCATGCAGGACTAAGCTAGTCCTGCACAGAGGAATAATAAATCCAGTGGACTGTCTTAACCTAAATCATCTTGGCTGGCTTGAACTGAATAGCCTGCTACAATTTAATAAAATTATAGTGGCTCACAAAGTACTATACCAACCTGAAAATACTCCCTCACTTAAAAACATTATTAACCTGTACAATAATCCTAGGCCACTTCGGTCATCGAATAAACTACTGGTTCAAACTACCATAGCCAATAACTCAGCTGGAAACTATCGCCAATGCTGTAAGTAAAATTTGGAACCCTCTTCCTGCTAATGTTACACTAGAACCCTCTCTGACCCAATTTAAAAAGAGCCTAAAACAGTATTTTACATCACACTGGTTACATACATGTTCCCATCTTGACTAACTCCTCTCTATAAGGATGTCCTTACTTCTTCCTTTTTACCTTAGTGGTGTACTAACTTGCTATTCTATAACTTAGAAGTGTAATTCATGAGAGTAATAGTCTATTACTTAGAAATTTAGTTCATGAGAGTATGAATAATTTCTGTTGTCCAAACTTTTGAATAATTATCTTAGTGGTGTACTAACTTGTTAATCTATTGCTTAGAAATGTAAATCTGGAGAGTATTAGTCTATTACTTAGAAATTTAAATCATGAGAGTATGTATAATTTCTAAACTTTTGAATACTAACTGCACATTATATGTAATTATTTGTAATTATTTTTGTCAGTATATGTGCATGTAATGGAGCTTTTCTCCCCGGGCCTCCGCTGAAAATGGACATGTATCCAGTCAGACCATCCTGGTCAACAAATGTAAAATAAAACAAATAAATAAAATGTTTACTCTATTATGTGTGATGTGACAGAGCCAGTTGCTTACATTTAGCATTAGATTCAATACTAATTAACCACTGTATATGCAAGCCCAACATTGGTGCCTGTAGAAGTAAAAAAAATAACACTCTGTTGGTGTTCTGTTCTCAGTAGCATGGAAGATGTCTGTCCAAAACATGGACCATAGGTATGAGCTTAGGAATTTCCCTTCCTTTGTTATTCACCTACTTCTGGGGCCTCTGTTGACATCTGTTTTATTGACAACCGCATCCAGTCCCCTGTGATTATACCAGCCCCTTCCAGAAATTTTACCAGTTTTGCCAACACTTCTTGTAATAGTCTAGTGAAGGCCTTAGACTGTATGTATGCTGAAATTACTGTTAATACTCTATCCATTTTCTCCTATCTTATATTATTTGTTTTATCTGACTCTGAAAGATTCCTTTAATAAGTATTATTGTCCCTCACCTTTTTTATTAGCCTAGTCCGAGCTCACTAGTACATCTTATCCTCCTCCTTTCATTGCCTTGTGTTCCTCTCTGTTTAAATACATTTCCTGTAATATGCATATTTGTGCCCCTGCATGTTCCATGCCTCTTAAAATCCTTTCCCTTTAAATTTTATTGTCAAAACCTTTCACTTTTCAAGATGTAATTTTTAAATTATTTTCCTCCATCTATAAACTTGTTTTCTCCTGCCCATTCTCATCACCTTATTTTCTTCTCTTTTTCTTTTATCTAATCTTGGTGTCTTGCATTGTCTCCCTCTGCATTTTTCCATTTTCAAATTCTCCTGTCCATGAATTCTTTCTAAATGCATGTCCTATTTTTGTCCATATGTGCCCTGTCCCCCATCACCTCATTTTCCATTTACTAATGATTTACAATTGTACACTCTCCACTCCTGTTTCTGAACCTACATTTCTCCATGTACAGAGGTAATCCCCTCCACCCTTCTCATTGTCATAACTATGGCAGTACACTAGGGTATCTTGCTTGTCCCCCATCTTCAGCTGCTTGTATATCTTATCTCCCCTTTTCTCCCATTTACTTTATTTGTTCCTCTTCTTTCTTATGTTTCCAGCCTTTAGCCCATCCCTTTATCTCTGCTGCTTCTGCTTTATATTATTTTTGTGATACTTTATCGTCTCTTGCAGCCATTTGGCTAGACCCCCCCATCAGTCTCATTTTGATTGTAACTCATCTGCTTCATGCCCCCATTTGAATTGTTTCCCTTTATTATCTCTAATCTTCTCTTTCTCCTTTGTTTTTATTTTTTTACCTTATGCTGTCATATAGCATGTCCTTTATCAACAAAACTTTCTTCCCAGTGTAAGTCCATGTAGTTTTCTGCCAATTAGCTCTGTGTTTCGTCAGATTATCTGATTTTCATCATGATATGCTGTCTATCCATTACAGTCTATTTCCTCTGTTTAGGCAATCTTGTTACATTTTTTTTATTCATCTAGTCTATGACTTATTGCTGGGTGTCTTCTGTATTATCATGTTAATTTATGTGCCTCTGGACTTTTCTGCCCTGCTTTATTCTCATGTTTACAATATCTTTTTTTTCTTTTTCTCTCTCTCTTCCCTTTACTAAGTCATCTCTTTCCATTTCTACCACAAAATCCTCCCACCATGATACATTTTGGCCAATCTGGTTGCAGTATGAGTCACACTAGTGCTTATTTATAAATAAAATAAAAGAGACAGGTTTAACATAACTGAGTGCTGAAATTATTTCCATTATAGTTTCATAGTTTCATAGTTTAGTACTAGGCTATCTGCCCTGGGGCATTTGCAAGCCTAGCCCTAGAGATGTGGCTTTCGCCACCCCATGTAGTGGTACTAAGGTGTATGGAATAAATTTAGAATACTGTGCCTTTGTCTAGTAGTGACACATTACAATTTATTTTCTCTGGTATTAGTGAATAACTAGTTTTACAACATCTTACTGCTGCATATAGTCCTGCTCAAGATGTGTCTTGTTTCCTGTTCATTATTCACATAATAATGTGTCAGTTATCTCTGGCTTAATCTTTAGCCAAGGATTGCTTTCAATCATCTTCTCTCTCTGTCAGGTGACTTTTATCAGCTCTGCCTTTTCCCTCATCATCTGTTACCTGTGAATCAGAGGAAAAGTCCCTAACTGGCTCCTCTCCTGCTGTTTTGTCCACTTTCCTCTCCATGGCTACCAGGCCTTCCTTGTCCTTCTCTGCTTGTCACTACAACAGTATAGTTTACTGACTTTTGGAGTGAAGAAGTGCTTCTTCTGGGTCTTCAAATGTTTTTGTGGTCCCTGTGGAAGTAGGTTCCAGATTTACTGGATATAATAACCTCAATGTATGATGCTTCTGTTTGTATATCTTAATGACTTGTATAAATGTACTTTTCCTTGTCCTGGTTTTGTATAAAAAGGTCCTGCTCCAGATAAGCCCTAGCTTCTCTGGCCTTTAGTTTAGCTCCTGGTTTCCATGCCATTTGCCATATCTTCTCTTTTAATTCATATGTCTGCAACCTAATAATGATTGGTCTGAGATTCTAAAAATAATCTGCACCAAGATGTCACACAATTCTGTGTGTTCTTTTTACCTTTATTTCCTCCATTGGGATTTCTGTCCAATTATGTAGTAATTATTTTATCATCTTAATACAGTCTGTGCCTTTAATTTTCTCACGTAAGCCCAACACTTTCAAATTCTTGCTTTGGGCTCTATCCTCCAAGTCAACCATCTTCATTTCTAGACAATCAAGCCTGGCCTCTGCTGCTTCCAATCTTTCTTTAAGTTCAACATTTTCTTCTATTAATTTTTATATGATTGTAGAGTGCTCATTTCATTTCTCTGTAACCTCCTCTATTCATTTCTTGTAATTTAGCATGCTTTCCTTTAGTGTTTGTTTTGTATCTTTTATTTCTGCTCTTATTGTGTTTAATGACATTGTTGTAGTACAATTTCCTCCATTCCTGCCATCTGTTGTTTTATTTTTTTATCACTTTCACATATTTTTGTGAATTCTTTTAGACATCCAAGTCCTCTTCATTTTCTGCACATTTGGATTTAAGCTATATACGCTAATGTGGCTATAATTTCTTGGTTACAGAGCATCACTCATAGGCTCATAGCAAATGCTAGGCTATTAGTCTGTAGACAAGCCTAGCCATTAACCAGAGATCAGAATCAAACCCTATACCAGGCAACCATAAGGTAAAGACTTTAATCATTATGCCAACCTAATCCCCATGGTAAGCCTGTTGTTACTCAGAAGATCACCATACTAGAAGTCTCCTGTTTGAAAGTTTTATGCTTGAAATTTATCACTGGGAGTGCTATTAACGTCTGTCAAAAATGATTATAATATATAGAGGAATCAAGCTTTTTGAATTCCAGTAGGTTATAAGACAACTGAGCCTATGAACCTGTGCAAGGACACCAAGCTGCTCCCATAGTGGCAGTACCAGCCACAGCACTGCAGGGGGGGGGGTGCTGTCCATACCACACCACAACAGGCCAAGTGCATGTGGCCCTGGCCAGTCCAGGAGGGTCCTGGTTCCAGCGGACATATGTCATCATCAGGGGGGAGAGTAGCATATAAAAGCTTGTACCTGGACGTGCCTATGGAACCCGTGGTAGGCATAGTTCTCATGTCCATGGCCTGAGGTGGTGAACTGCACATCCTGCCAGGTATGGTCTGGAGCTGTCCAACAAACACCTGTATAGGGCAGCCACATGGCAGAGCTGTGTGCATGCATACTCACATACAATACAAACACACCTAGGGCAACCCCATACCTACACACTACATCACCATGGCCATATCAGTAATTAAAACCCCTCACTCACACACATCGTGTCAAATGTATGGCCAAGCCTAGGTCTCTGTCAAACCAACAACACACCCTGTGCATATGATTATACCTGTGCCACATCCCTGTCATCCATAACATCGATACAGGGACAGGCTAATATAGTTCTAATGCACACATTGACTGTACTACAGTGTATCAATGTACTGCTGTGTAACATGTTGTCAACAGTAATGTTTAATGCTGTCCAGCAATGATGTGATTGTGGTCTCCATAATGTTATCCATTTGTGTTGTAGGTGTCCATGTGCCAGCAGGAGGATGGTCTGCTGTCATATCTCACAAGGGGTATGGCACTGTGGTGACACCTTGGCTGTGCCATATCCTGGGTACAGGTGAACACATATCACAGGTCTGTATAACAGTTACTGCCTGTGCCACATGGCTGATAGGTCTGGGGGTGGTGTATACAGATGAGTCCATGGTGGCTGCTGTTATCAGGCCTTCTACAGTGGACAATGGTAGCTGTACTGGGTGGTACCCACCACATGTTTGTGTATTACACACACAGAGGCTTAGGTGATGATGAACTATACAGAGAATACTGTACACAAGGATGTATGTACCTGTGCAAGGAGCCCACTGTAGCCTATGTAATTCCACCAAGCCAGACTACACAGAACAACACATTGTGGAATAAGCAGTCCACTAGTTTAATGTCATTGATGATGGTACCGGCAGGGTATATGTCCCCTTCCCCAATGTAGTGCAATCCTCAACATGGTAAACATATGTGTGCTGGTGTGGGTGGCACAGCCCTACACTTTGGAGGGTGAGAGTTGCTTTAGAACCACATATAGTGTGATAGACAAATACATAACCTGTTACCATGAACTGTACAGTATTATGGCCAGCTACACAGCGGGATACACTCAGCAGTAACTGCAATGATGTTGGCTGTGTCCACAACAACCACACACAGCTATATATATATATATATATATATATATATATCAACCCAGGTATTGCTGCATGGCTATACAGTGGGGAAGAGGCCATTTACACAGCCAACAGTAGTTGTGATGGAATGTATGTCCACAGGATGATACCTATGACATGTTAGCATATGCCACGCAGTTCTTGGACAGATGACCCCCCTGGGACATGTATATTCTGCAACCTGAAGTAGATCCCTCCACAAACACGCGCACTCTTACTTGGCAACAGTGGGACTAGTCTCGTACCTAGGTATATAGTGCTACTGATGTGTGTGGCTTTAATTGCACACACCACATATGCTTTTAGGATGAGGTGTGTTCCAGGTTGCATCTTACATGCAGAATATCCCCAGGCATGTACAGTATGGTAATGGGGGATGTAATGGTTGTATATGGACAATACATAGTATGACACACCATCATATACACATTGACAAACACATAGTCAGACACACATCCGAGAGACCTGGGTCTATAAGTGCTAACTACCTTGTCAGTGTGTCCAATGCATTACAGGTAGGTTGCACACAGCTCATGCAGAACTGGGTTGGGTAGTGTTATCAGTTACCTGTATGGTTGATGGTGACAGTGGCCATCATACAGTGGTATATAGGACATATACAGGGGGTACCATGGTGTAATGACAGTATGCCCTGAAACCACACCCCACTGTGGATATTGTATGCACTGGAACCCATGAGGACACTCTGACATACCCACTATCATACATTGACCAGGACTGCAATACAACCCCTTGTCCATCCCATGAGTGCTACTACAGGGATATGCATCTAATGCACATGCCACAGGCATAGTAGAGTGATGCATTGTCATGCCTCTCCTATGGGCAGCAACATCACTATCCCTAATACTGTGTGGCAATGCATATTGTAATAGGAGTATGTGGCCTTGGAATGCTGTACCCTACATGTATACACACAAGCACACATACACACTTGCCAGAACTCAGTGGGTATCCCGTGCCTATCAACCCATTTGTACAACAGTGTTGTGCTGTTACTGCAAGGCCCAGGTAGCCCTTAGGAAGAGGTGCATAACAAGGTACATGTAATGTCCGGTACAGCAGCAGCCACATCTAACTATGGCAATGGGTGTTATGGTGGATGTGAAGGGCCTCAAGGTATTCTCAACTACAGGTCTATTAACACACAGACACTGATATTCTCAGTAATGCACACATACACATTTGTCAGAACTGGGGTGCATCGGTGCAGGTGTTCATATGTGTGTACCTCGCTATTCTCCATGGAGAGATGAGAAGAGTAGGGTATGTAGGTACACTGGTATCATGTATAGGGGATGTGTGTACAGTGCTATCATGCCACCTGCCATGTGCCAGGAGGCCATCTATCTACAGACACCACTGTAGTGACCCTCAGGGTGAGAGTGACATGCATCAGCCAATCCGCTGGGTGCCTCCTACAGTGGGCCGGTGAGGTGCTCCAGTTGACATGTATGCAACGTGTGTTACATAACATGGTTAGTGTCTGTCTTAGAGACCTGTACCCAAGCATGTTCTGTTGACTGTGGTAGTGTAGTTGAGGTATCCATAGCATGTGGTGCATACTGGGTGTTGAGTCCTATATGTGCCATTTATAACATAGCTGGGCAGACATGTCAGGGTCAGTCAAGCACAGATTGCCTGTACACATCTAACATGGATACCTGACATCTGCACATCTGTACAGGGACTGACAGACATGAGCTCACCAACTAGCTATGCAGTAGGATTAGACATCTGATACTGATAGATATGCCATTACTACATGATGGCAGCCCTCACTGACATGTGCTATACAGACAGTAGTCTACAGTTATTTTCAACATGTCAGATCATTATCCAGTAAGAAATATATAATGTGACACAGCTCACACACCAGGAACATGACAGTGAGGACTCAGAGTCCATCAATGCATGCAGGGGTGTTTCTTTCCAGTACTACAATTAGCAATTTACTCTTGCTTGGGAAAGCACTGTCAACAGTAGTAACATAATGATACACTACATGCTAGTGTGACTGCATATAACCTGGGATACTACCCTTGTATGTAACACATTCACATGGATAAGAGTGTTGTACAAGCCATATATACTCAACTTTCCTAGACAGGAGACTCACAGCCCTTGCTACTGTGATGACAGCACATAGACACATGTTATGTGCATGGCATTACATACACTTATTACAGACGTCATTACCCTGCTATGTTATCAGACTGTGATGTGAGCACTGGTTACCAGGGCTGAGCCATGCTTAACAGGCGTCAGCATTGCAGCAATATAACAGCTAAGCACATTTGTGCACTGGTAAGTGAAGCCTACATGGTGTGAGCACCTGTACATTTACCTGTACCTTAGCACCACTTAGCTTCACTCAATCCTGCACAAAAGCACTTAAAGCTGCTCAAAAGTGCCTTAACCACTCTGTATCCAACAGCCCTTGTTCTGCCCAGCAACAAAATAAACAGCCCTTGCAGGACTTGAACCCAGGACACTATAGTCACAACAATTAACAACTACGCTATGACAGCTGTGAAGTAAGTTGTTGTTTTTCCAATATGTAAGCACACATAGTGAATAGTATTGAACAATTGCTGTGACTTCTACAATTGTGTAGGAATTGTTAGTGCTATTACTGTTGCATCACATATGTTGTTATATCTAAATATACACATAACAGATACATACTGTGTGATACATTTGGGAAGGCATACACAACAGTAATGTTTGTACATGACAAGGATATGGATATATACATATACATATGTAGATATATGTGTACATGTAAATACACATATATATTCATATATATGTATTTATACACATCTGCATAGTGCATCATATATATGGTCATATATAGATCTCTGTGTATACATATATATATATATATATATATATATATATATATATATATATATATATGTATATTATAGGATCATAGGGATCATAGGAAGTTACTAGGCTAATGGTCCTAGGGCCTTACAAGCCTAGCCCAGTTCTTACCCTTATTTCCATGCTCAGCACCTATTGACCCTGTCCAAGAGGGACACAGGTGGAACCCCCAGGGTGAATTTAGGGTCAGTCATCCAATCGTCCAGATTGCATTTGAAGAGGGCCAATGAGGTGCTCTGTTTGACATGAAGTGAGAATCTGTTCCAAAGGTGTGATAACCTCTGGGAGACAAATCCGTCCACATTCTTAAGATGAACCACCTTCCCACAAACAAAACAGCTGGTCTGTACATACTACAAAAAGCTGTGCAATAGTACCTGTTAACATCAAATAATAAAGGTTCCCAAACCCAAAAAAGACTACCCTTCACCATGAAAAATTATTCTCTAAAAGTGTTACAACTGCTTGGAAACCCATCTTCCACGTGTACAAAATTTATTTTCCCTACATATCATAATTGGTCTAAAAGAAACCACTGCAGACAAATGCTTTGGTAATGGTAATGAGCAGAAATTCCATGCTTCTTGTATAATTAATGGGTTTACTATTGAAATGTCAACGTCGGAATGTATGCCTATGAATTATTCAAACTACAGTTGTTTGAATAGTTCATATGTGTACATGCTAAATGTTCGAACATTATATTTATGAATGTACTGTGCATTCACAAATATAAACATTCTAAGGGATGTACAGAGATCGCCGTACAGTACAGTTAGGGAAATACATCCCTTTCCTCACTGTAGTGCGATCTTGGAATTGGAATATATAGTAGTGGGGTGTGGGGGTGCAGGGAAGCTTGCCCCCCTGCAAACATGGGATTTTAGTTGTAGGAGTTTGGGATTTACGGCAAGGGTGGGATTGTCGTTAACTGCCATAAAATGTTGAATTCGACATTTTCAGCAATTACTGCAGATTTACGACTAACTGAAGAGTCGTAAATCTGCAGTTTCGACATTTATTGTCGACATTTAGTACAATATTTATTTTAAATGTTGACATTTCAATAGTAAACCTAATTAATGCTACCACTACCATAATTAATAGAAACAATATTTCATTTTGTATATACTGCAAATAATGTAAATGTCATATACTAGCATAGTGCAATACAAATGTGTATCCAACTAATTTTAGTTTCAACTGTAATATGAACAAAATAAGTGATAAATAACTTGGGGAGGTTGTGCTGTACTTGTGTGTGACACTGTCATGTGACAGCCTGTAGGGCTGAAGTGTAGATGTCTGTTTGTGAGATGTGCACAATATGGAGGCCACTCAACTCCCTTTACCATTCTTATTTTGCTTTTTTGCTGTTGCTCAAGTTTTTATACCTACCTGTCCACCCTGTGTTCTTCCTCAAACCTATCCTTGTCACCCCTTTGACTTATTTATGGAAGGATCATGTAAATATTTGGCTACGTACTCCAGATATGTAAAGGACAGTGTTATATTTTGCTCATCTTCCACTTCTGCTTTACGGTTAACTATATTTTCAGAACAGAAATATTGTGGCAACAATGGTGACAGGTGATTCACTTCACCTGTATTCTTTCCATTAACAATGATAAAACTAATATGACAAATATTAAAGCTATGATAGTGTGGTATTGTACCTTATGCAGTGATAATTCTAATCAGCTCACATCTGTTAAGCAAACTATGATACTGAGATAAGGATCTTATTCCTGTTACTGTGTTCAGCTGTAGTGACCTCAGTCTAGAACTATGTCCAGGAACATTATACCTAGTACATAGTTTGTGGGCTTTCATGGGCTGTTGCTAATCTTATTTTTAAGGTGCATTATAATCTAATAAGACA
Organism: Protopterus annectens; assembly: GCF_019279795.1. Taxonomy (NCBI): domain Eukaryota; kingdom Metazoa; phylum Chordata; order Ceratodontiformes; family Protopteridae; genus Protopterus; species Protopterus annectens. Next base: position 237,255,236 of record NC_056727.1, read on the forward strand.
AGACTACCTGCTGACTGTGACCAGAAAGATAAGAAGTAAACCACTTAAAAATGCCGACAGTCAGACTACAATAAGATCTCACACACTCAATTGAGATGACAGGGTCCATGGTATCAGCAGGACAAAATGAAATATAACTGCTGAACTCTTGACAAAAAAAAAAAAGAAAAAAGAAAAAGGTCATTACAGCTTGATTAAGGGTTATCATAATGTTGTATTTACATCTGAAGAAAGAAACAGATTGTTGAGGCCATGAGATATCAAGTAAAAACACATCTCCAAAACTGATACTTTCTAAATAACCTAACCTATAACACAATAAAAATGCCTAAAAGGCCTTATTAACTTTAATGCTACTGGCTGCCAAATAAATTACTAGAAAATGTAAATCAAAATATAAGCCAACCTTAATTGATGTTCTGAATACTGTTAAAGAGATAAAAGAACTAGAACTGGTATCTTTAGAAAAGGGAAGGAGTAAATTACATAGACATAAATGGCAGGTTGTGTATAAAGCATGTTTATGATAACTGTATGTATGGCTATCATAAAGGTTATATGAAAAGTATACAGATGGGGGTGAACACTGTCATAAAGCTATGTATATGGCTGGGTGATGCTAGTAAACAATGGACAAATCAGGAATTTTGGAATTTATGCAATGCTGGAGTTAAGGACAACTGTTATAAAGAAAGAAAACATATATGCAATGTGTAATGCACTAAACAAACATTTTTTTTCTTTCCTATTAATGTATATGCAACTCGTAGGTTCATAGGTTCATATGTATATGTGTAGACATATATAGATGTGTATATGTATATATATATATATATATATATATATATATATATATATATATATGTGTTCATTTCATCGACAGCTCATTTCACTGACAAGCAAATCAGCAAGACCATTTCACTGAATGTTCATTTCACTGAAAACTCATTTCACTGACAACTCATTTCATTGATAGTGATATGTGACCTTTTCCCCACTGTAGGGCAACCCTGGAGTTAAAATATATAGTAAGGGGGGTGGGGGGCATAGCCCCCCACATATTATAAGCGTTTTAAGCTATAGAGATGGCTACTTACAAGTGCAATGAATAACTGTTTTGCAGAAAACAATATAAAACCAAAGTATGTGGGGAGCTTCATCCCCCACACCCCCTTACTATATATTCTAACTCCAGGGTTGCACTACAGTGGGGAAAATGTCATATATCACTGTCGATGAAATGAGTTGTCAGTGAAATGAGGTTTCAGTGAAATTGTCTTGCTGATGTGCTTGTCAGTGAAATGAGCTGTTGATGTTCTGAAGGTAACCCAGATATGTAAATGTGTATATATATATATATATATATATATATATCTATATATATATATATATATATATATATATATATATATATATATATGTATATATATATATGTATATATATATATATATATATATATATATATATATATATATATATATATATATATATATATATATATATATATATATATATATATATATATATATATATACATATATATATATGTGTGTGTGTGGCTGTGTGTGTGTGTGTGTGTGTGTGTGTGTGTGTGTGTGTGTGTGTGTGTTTGTGAGTATACATATATATATATATATATATATATATATATATATATATATATATATGTATATATATATATATATATATATATATATATATATATATATATATATATATATACATATACATATATGTTTACCATATGTCCAGAACATGGAGTGGAGTCATACCTCAGCACCAATAGCCTCAACCTCTTAGTGCAAAGGGATGTCATGTATGTATTGCAGGTATATATGCAGACTGTTGCTACTGTAACAGGGGTTGTTTTAACAGCCTTCTAGCTTAGTTTTTTTTTTCTTATAACTAGCCAGTTTTCTAGTTTCAGCACTCAATTCTGTTTCTTTGATCTCAGCACTTGTTCAGAAAAAAAAAAATTTCATCTACTTTTACTGTACTTGTGTTTCTACCTACTTTATTTTACTTTTGCATCATCTTAAAAGTACTCAATTGTATTTATTACTGATTGGTGTAACTCATTCTAAGCCTTTTGGTTTAAACACTTGGGCTTCGGACCAGTTGTTTTGCACTGAGAGGGTTTGTGGTCTGCACTGTAGTGGCATAACAGGTAGCTTACATCCTTCTAGGTTGGGAACTGCTGATTGAGGGCTCAGTGTATGTTATTCTAAAAGTGTATTAATTCTGGTTTAAGCACTTGGGCTTTCAGGACAGTTATTTTACATTAAGAGGGTTCGTGGTCTGCACTCTTGTGGGAGGAGAGGCTGGACTCTGCCCTTCTGAGCTGGGAATTTCTGGTTAAAGGCTTATAGTGCATCCATATCTGAACTGCTTCTTACTGAAGTTGGTGCACCTTGTTTGCTGTGGCATAGACTGGATTTGGGCCTGCTGGATCTAGCTTTGTTTGTGTAACTTGAGCACTAATCCAGGCATTCTCTAAAGTATTCAGTTGTATTTATTACTGCTTGGTAGTAACTTGATTAAAGTGTAGCTATCATTCTAAGTCATTTGGATTAAGCACTTGGGTTCAGACCAGTTGTTTTACATTAGGAAGGTTTGTGGCATGCACTGTGGTGGCAGGACAGGTAGCTTTCATCCTTCTAAGTTGGGAATTGCTGATTGAGAGCTCAGTGTCTGTTATTCTTAAAGTGTATTACTTCTGGTTTAAGCACTTGGGCTTCAGGCCAGTTATTTTACATTAAGAAGGTTCGTGGTCTGCACTCTTGTGGAAGAAGAGGCTGGACTCTGCCCTTCTGAGCTGGGAATTTCTGGTTAAAGGTTTATAGTGCCTGAATATTTGAACTGTATCTTACTGAAATTGGTACACCTTGTTTGCTGTAGCATAGACTAGATCCAGGCCTGCTGAATCTAGCTTTGTTTATATGCTTGTTGTTTGTTTGCTTGTTATTTCCCTGGAATGCTAATTCCACCTAATCTGTGCTTCTCAGCTTCTGTGGATCACTAGTGATATCTGCATTGCTTACAGTACTTATTTCCTTGTTTCACTTGAAAGAAAGTTACTGTTTGTCGTTTTTGCATTTAAGTTGCCTGTAACATATTGCACTTAAGTTACCTGGCACTTGCTCACTAAAGCAGTTATATAAGTCAGCACTAAAAATTAAAAGCACTACACCCTCACTCCCCACTGGCCCTTGTTTTCAATTATTAAGGAATTCCCAATATTATTCTAGCATGTCCAAAGGTCAGTTGTCAATCTCCTCTCCGGTCCAGCTGGTGAATCTGGGAATCTTGAGGCAATGTTACAACTGCCTCATGTACACAGACAACCCTCTCCTCCTCCCAACAAATTCCAACACATGTGAGAGATGCAACGATATAGCCAAACTGGAGGCTAAGCTCTCTCAACTCAGTACTGGCATAACCAGTCAGGAGGAGAAGGAAACCACACTCACTACAATTCCAGTCTCACATAGACCTACCACGACAGCAAACCAAACACATAATCACACAAAAACATACTCAGAGGCTCTAAATAAAGATCTGCCTAAGCAGCAGAGACCTCCAAAGCAGACACCCAAGCAACCGCTACCCCAAAACAAAACACATGCAACACATATCTCACAAAGCCAGAGTGCCGAACAGTCACAGCCCTTAAGACTAAACAACACACCTGATACACTTGTAATAGGTGACTGTATCGTCAGGCACACTGACGTCTCGCTCACCAGGCTGAACAAGGAGAGGGTCACGGTGAGCAGCCTGTCGGGTGCCAGGATCCGCCACATAATACAAGCACTTAGGTCACTCCAAGGCAAGTACAAATATGACTCAGTCATTGTCCATGCTGGTGTGAATGACCTGAGATGTACCTCCCTGGACTACATGAAAAGAGACATAAAGGAGCTCTCTGAGCATGTAGCCCAGGCCGGTATGACCCTGACCTTGAGTAGCATCTTACCCTCACCAAGAATGATGCCACAATATGAAGACAAGATGATCAATTTCAACAATTGGCTTAAGTACTGGTGTCATTCAAAGGGGATCCAATGCCTGTCAGCTTGGGATGATATGCTTGACAAGCCACGATGCTTCACTAGGGACGGCTTGCACCTGTCACCCCTGGGCTTTCGGATATCGGCAAAGGCTCTTGCTACCCCCATAATGCCTTTTTTAGGCAAGGCTCAAAAGACAAACCCACCTCCATAGGTATCACAAGGGATAAGAAACTAAGAGTAATGCTACTTAACGCCAGAAGTCTAAACCTCAAGATGCATGCACTCGAAACTCTCCTTAGCATGGAGAACATCGATATCTGTGCAGTAACAGAAACCTGGTTCAAGGCTCCCGAGAACACCCCAGCACTACCAGGTTATACCTCATACCATGCTTTTCGTCCCAAAACTTGGACCGAACCACAAAAGGAGGGAGTATCGATATTCATCAAAGATACCCACACCTCCAGGTTGGTGGCAAAGCATGAAGCATCAGAGACTATCCATGTGCAACTAACAGTGGGTAAAACTGCCTTCCAGTTTATAGCCTGCTACAGACCACCCTCCCAAACCCAGGAACCCCACTCGGCCTTCCTGAGAACACTGGAAAATATGAAGGTCTCTCCAAACACCATTATATTGGGCGACTTCAACTACCCAAACATAGACTGGGAGCAATTCTCTAGCTCCAACACCCTAGCCCAAAGGTTCCTAGAATTTATAAACTCAAATGCTATGGAACAACTTGTTACCACTCCCACAAGAGGGGAAAACATACTGGACCTGATCATCACCAACATGGGGACTCTATGCTCCAGACCAGAAGTGTATCCCTCACTGGTAAGATCAGACCATAAACTAATCTCACTGGATATTCACATCCCGACCCCACCCCCTGCCCAGAAAACCACAGTGAAAAACTTCTCTAAAGCAAATTTCACACTCCTCAAAACCGAGGTGGAATCTTTCAAAGCCCCCAGGCCTGTGGAAAATACAGCCCAGACCGCAGAATCCTTTATAAACGCATTCTATGAACACCTTCAGGAATGCATGGATCATGCTATCCAAAATAAAACCAAGACCCAATCCTCCAAAGGCAGATGTCCTGTGTGGTGGACCCCAGCCATAAACAAACTATACAATAGAAGGAGGAAGCTACTAAATGATAGAGAAAAATCCCAAAAAGGGAAGGCATCACTGATCAGTATTAGCAAAAAACTACGGGCACTCATAAAATTGTCTAAGGCCAGCTTCGAGAGAAAAATTGCACAGGACACTAAGGATAATCACAAGGCTTTCTTTAGTTATGTTAGGAACCTGGGTGGTAATTCCCAGATATGCTCAGAATTAGTCCAAAATGACAAAAAATACACTGAACCCACAGACATTGCCAACATCCTATCTGACAGGTTCAGTGCAAACTTCTCCCCCCCCCACCAAAAGGGCAAATATCTATCCCAGCAGAGTGCTGCCCCTGACATCTCAGATGCTCAGGTAAGAGCCGCCCTCTCCAAAGCAAAAAACACAGCATCAATGGGACCAGACGGTGTCCCGGGCTGCGTCCTACATGAACTCCAAGAAGAGCTAAACCCAAACATAAAACTACTGTTCAATCTCAGCCTTACTACAGGATATGTGCCCAAAGAATGGCGTACAGCAACAGTGGTCCCTCTCCATAAAGGTGGTGCCTCAACGGATCCTGGAAACTATCGCCCCATAAGCCTGACTAGCTTGGTCTGCAAAGCTATGGAAAGGATCATCATGGACCTCATAAATAAAGATATTGGGGACCTACAGACACTGGATCCTACCTAGTTCAGCTTTGTTAAGGGCAGATCCTGCCTCTTAAACCTGGTTGATTTCTTTGAAACAGTCACCAAGGCCATTGACGAGGGGAAGGTGGTCCACACAGCCTACCTGGACCTCGCAAAAGCCTTCGATACAATACCCCACTCGGGCATTATAGATAAGCTCACCAGCTTAAATATAAACCCCTATGTCACTAGATGGATTGCAAACTGGCTCAAGGACAGAACCCACATGGTTAGAATTGCTGGAGCCATGTCAGACTCCAAACAGTTACAAGTGGTGTCCCACAAGGCTCAGTCCTGGGACCTCTCTTGTTCGGTATATATTTCTCGGAGGTACAGGCCAACACGGAAGGACTGTGGCTGACCAAGTTCGCAGATGACTGCAAACTGGGCACCATAATTAACTCTCCAGCTGACACAAGCATCCTCCAAAAGGGCCTCATAGAAACAGACAACTGGTGCCAGAGCCATGTCCTCAAGCTAAATGCCAAAAAGTGTATAGTCATCCCCTTTGGCAAAAACAAAGTGCCCACAAATTACCACATAGGTGGTAATCCATTAAGTACAAAAAAGTAATTAGGGACCTGGGGACCCAAGTTGATAGCAATCTCTCATTTGACAACCACGTGGCCAAAGTGGTTAGAAAAACATTTTATATAGCCCACCTAATCATGAAGGGATTCATATCTAGATCAGGGGAGGTCATCGTGCCTCTTTACTCATCCCTCATCAGGCCCATAATTGAGTACAATGCCCCTTTTGGGATGTACCTTACCAGACACCTGCAGCAACTGGAAAGACCCCAAAAGTACCTCACCAAGAGGATCAAAGGGCTCAAACAGATGCCATATGCTGCCCGGTTAAAGAAACTCCAGCTCTACTCAGTGGCATACTGCCTGTTCAGAGGCGATCTGTGCCTGACGTAAAAAGCCATGTCCAACCCGGAATTAATGGACATGCTGCACCTCAGAAAATCCAAATCCCATCGAGCTACACGCTTGAGAGACTTGAACCTCAGCACTGGAATAAATAGGACATGCTGGAGGGACAGATTCATAACCCAGAGGCTCCCTTCACTCTGGAATAAAATCCCAGTTCAGGTTAGGCAGAGTCCCTCATTGACTCTCTTCAAGAGGAATCTTGATGAGTGGATGGGAGATCGTAGGTTTACCCCGGGTATCACTTCTGTGTCACTGTTAGACAGAGGCACAGTATACTAACCTCGAAAAAGGGCATAGCAAAATAAATTTAAAATGGATGACGAAAGCCAAACACATTCTGGCTAGGCTTATAAATTCTCTAGGGCAGATAGCCTAATATGAACCTATGAACCTATGAACCTATGTTGTGTGTGGGAGGTCACATCTGCTATTGACATGTTCACCATCAGTTACTGACAGACATCCTAAGGTCATCATAGTACAGTATCACTGATATCACAGTAATGATCTTGTGGACTACAGTAGAGATATGACCAATATATGCGGACAGTCTGGCACACTCTGGTCAGTCCAGAGATATACACAGATCCCTTTAGTGTGAGACATGTGGACCAAGCCTGTACATGGGTATATCATGTAAATACTGGACTACATATGCCCACACAGTTTTTGCATTCACACACTCCTGTCTGTCCTGACACATCTGGCAGTGCAGAGGTCACATGGCCACATACTACCCCCTAGTTAGTGACATACATCTGTACAGCATCCCACTGCTTTGTCAGAAATACACAACAGTTATGGTGCCCTGGCAGCAGTACATCTGGCAAATATCTACACATAACATCACACTGGGTAATTACACTAAGCTGCTAGGCATTTAACAAAGCACTGTGAAAACTACAGGCAGACTGCCCCAACACTGGCCTACATCTCTTATGCAGGAATACACATGTACCTGCAAATATAGCAGGCTCTACAGGCATATCACAGCACAGAGTAACAGACACCTGTGTGAAAGTGCATACCCACAACCAGTGTGAACACAGCCACAGTGACATATGGTAAGCAAGCTTAATATTACACTACATGGACTGCCTGATCAACACCATCCTCATATGTGCCACCCACACACTAACCCTACATATACTGGGCCACATCACAGTGTGGTCCAATGCTTGTCTGTGGTATGGAACATGTGTGTGTTTGGCCCTACAAACATGTGAGCTGATAGGGTACCATACACTGGAGCAGCATGTAACATCAGATAGAGCAGAACCAAGAACAATTACATCTATCGCAGTCTGTACACAGGCCAAGGTACGTATTTGCAATACGCATACTGTCGGCAGTCACCATAAGTACACAGACCTCACTACTGTACACACAACCACAGAATGCCCAGGTTATGTTCTCAAATATAACCCCTACTCTACATAACATGTCTAGCAGTCTGATATCTGACTGGCTTGTTATCAGGTATGATGTCAATAAATAATGGTGTACAGAACATATGCACCTTTTACTGCATGACATATGTACAAAGGTTCAAACAAGTAAAGAAAAACGGCAAAGTTACATACAATGGATTTATTATAAAAAGCAGTAGAAACATAGTCAAAAACACAAAGCTTTCGGATTACTTCTTCTTCAGTGTAATACAAATACATCAAACACATTGCTATTTGAAATAAAATTAATGTCACATGATAACAAAATAGCCAACCAAACATCATTATCAATTAAATAATCTCATTAGTAAAAAATATTATTTAAAATAATAAATGCTCTTATAAAAAGGCTATAAAGTAAAGCCTATATCATTTATTTTTAAGGCATAATTGCACACTTTTTAAAATAGGTTTAACTGATAGGTGATCTATGAGTAACACAAGAAACATAAGACTCCAAGCACTGGCCAGTCTGCAGATAACCCTACAGGTGAGAGTTTCCTCAAACACATAACACTGTCATGACAGGCATTAAATCATGTAAACCAGCCATATCCACACAAACCCTGTTAAACCAACTTTACTCCAAATGCAGAAGAGCAACACTTACATTCTGTAGTCATGTCTGGAACATCCAGCTCCTGTTTGTTGGCCTGCCTCTACAGTGTATGTTGTTAGAGGTATATCCCACTACCATCTGTGATGCTGTTTTCCAAACACCGACATGAAGTCCTGCTTACAGTGAATGAAAAAGGCCAACACCCACATGATGTTCCTAGTTATAGGAGTGTGTTTCCATGCAATTGGCTATGGGAATGTTACCACAGCTGTTCCACATGAAATCAGCTAGAGGAGGACTGCAATTCGTGGACAGGCCATCAGCTGATCATGAGCATCACTTACAAAACACAAACTGCTGCCTAAGCAAAGCAGGTGTACTTCTCCACATCCACCAGAGAGGGAGTGAGAGAGACAGATGGAGACAAAGTATGACAGGGTGGGGGTGAGAGAGTAAAACCTAAGCATGTTTGTGTCACACACTTACCAGTACTGGGTTTCAACCCCATGCCTGACTTTGTATTGCTATCACATGTCTATGCAGTTATTGCATGCGCCACAGAGGTTATATGTTGGGGAGCTGTCCAAAGGTATATTTGATGGTGAGTGACATCAGCAACAGTGATAAAGGAGAGATAAGGTAGGTGTAGTACACTAGCCTGTCCACATAAACAGGTGTCAAGGTTGACACAGCCACACTCTCTCAGGGACTCACACACATTATCACAGTTGGCAGGGTCAGGATTAGACTTCCTAACTAGCTAGTTTGCCACAATGCAGTAATATGCAGGTATCACATGCACCACAGGGGTTATCAGGATGATATATAAGCAAAGGGCATGTCAAGGTGTCTGACATCAGAAGGCATGCGTCAGTGGGCCAATGGGAAGTGTAGTGAGTGTGAATGGCATCCAGATCATTATACTCCACACACAGACACACACACACACACACACACACACACACACACACACACACACACACACACACACACACACACACACACACACACACATACAGATACAGCTTTGCCAGTACTGACATGCATGAGTGCATTGCTTCACAGGTGTGTAGTGGTTGACTGTGCCAGAAGGCTGTAAAAGGCTAGATAAAGGGTATAACATGCATCAGGCCACATGACGATGGTCTGCAGTGTGGCTCAGGGGTGTAGTGTCTGGATTGGCCCACACAGGTGGGTATTGTATTCAGCATCCAATCATATGGGTTACTATTGTGGGTGGGCAGTGCTGTGCAATGCTTGTCATGTATGTGTTCTATATTCAATGACATGGATGGTGTCTGGGATGTGCACATGTCCCACATGCATGTTCTGTGACATGTGGAAGTGTACCTGGGGTGTCTGGGGCATGTTGTGTAGACAGATTGTTATCATCAGATGTGCCATTCCTGACCTCATCTGGTGAGAACTGACAATGGACACCAGGTTGACCCTGTACCTACATTGATAGCATGATACAGGTATTCCCTGGTGTCAGTGGCATCTGTCTATACAGGGCATGTATATAAGGCATGGTATGTCCTTTGTGGGTTTCATTTGCTGGCTCTACAGTTGTTGCAGGCATCCGGTGGGGAACATAGTGAAGCACTGTATGCAATGATTTGCCTATTTTAGGGATGGGACAGGATGCCATGTCCTCTGCAGTCCACTGCAATCACACCATGGTTACTATCTGTTGCCAATATGCAGGTAACTACCAACATAGTGGTTGTTGCCTAGCCGAGTATGTTTGTGTATGAGACATGGGTGGAGAATGTTGTCTGGGTAATACATGGGTTGAATATATTGTTCGCTAAGCCATGATGTCACATGTAGGGGTATGGATTGTCTACCCCCAGTCTCTCTGCTGTTTGACATCTGTTATCCTTGTAAGGTGGACATTGTGACATACAATAGGCACACCATATAAGCCATTTGCAAAACCCGCTCCTCAATGAGTCCTGTTGTTACACATTCACAGCTACCTCCCCACAGGATACGTATGACAAACACACACACCAAATCTCACAGGTGCCATTTCTGAGATTAGAACTCCTACCTAACTAGTACATCACACTACAGCATTACGCAGTTATAGCACGCACTACATCCCCAAACGTGTACTGTAAAGTGAATGACATCAGCAGGCTTGCCAAAGTAGGGCAATGGAAGTTGTAGTGACTGAATGGCCTAAAAAGCATTGATCCCTACACAGACAAAAAACACACAAACTTTAACACTTACCATGTCTGGGATTATAACTCCTACCTAACTAGTACATCACACAACAGCATTATGCTGTTATAGCACGTGCCATGGAGCTTACTGGGCTAGTTCTTACCCAAAGGTGTATTTCAAAGTGAATGACATCAACAGGCTTGCCAAAGTAGGGCAATGGAAGTTGTAGTGACTGTGAATGGCCTCAAAAGCATTGATCCCTTCTCAGACAAAAAAACACACAAACATTTACACTTGCCTTGTCTGGGATTACAACTCCTACCTAACTAGTACATCACACTACAGCATTATGCAGTTATAGGAAGCACCATGGAGATTACTGGGCTACTTCTTCCCAAAGGTGTATTTCAAAGTGAATGACATCAGCAGCCCTGCCAAAGTAGGGCATTTGACATTGTAGTGATTGTGAATGGCCTAAAAAGCATTGATCCCTACACAGACAAATACACACACACACACACACACGCACACACACGCACACGCACGCACACGCACACACACACACACACACACACACACACACACACACACACACACACACACACACACACACACACACACACACACACACACACACACACACACACACACACACAGTTGCCATATCTGGGATTAGAATTCCTGCCTAACTACTACATCACACAATTATAGGATGCACCACAGAGATTACTGGGCTGCTCCTTCCACAAAGGTGTATTTCAAAGTGAATGACATCAGCAGCCCTGCCAAAGTAGGGCAAGTAGGGCATTTGACATTGTAGTGAGTGTGAATGGCCTCAAAAGCATTGATCCCTACACACACACACACACACACACACACACACACACACACACACACACACACACACACACACACACACAGTTACTATGTCTGGGATTAGAACTCCTACATAATATATCACACTACAGAATTACACAGTTATATGATGCATCATGAAGATTACTGAGCTAAGCATTCCCCAAAGGTATATTTCAAAGTGAATGACATCAGCAGCCCTGCCAAAGTAGGGCATTTGAAATTGTAGTGAGTGTGAATGGCCTCAAAAGCATTGATCCCTACGCTGACAAACACACACTTGACATGTCTGGGATTAGAACTCCTACCTAATTAGTACATCACACTACAGCATTATGCAGTTATAGGACATGCCACAGAGATTACTGGGCTACTCTTTCCCCAAAGGTGTATTTCAAAGTGAATGACATCAGCAGCCCTGGCAAAGTAGGGCATTTGAAATTGTAGTGAGTGCGAATAGCCTCAAAAGCATTGATCACTATAGAGACACACAGTTGTCATGTCTGGGATTAAAACTCCTACCTAACTAGTACATCACACTTTAGTATTACACAGTTATAGCACATGGCACTGAGCTTATATGGCTACTCTTTCCCCAATGGTGTATTTCAAGGTGAAGACATCAGCAGGCTTGCCATAGTAGGGCAATGGGGAGTGCAATGTGTGTGCATGGGCCATAACCCATTCATCTAGAAGCAGACACACAACACTCAGGCACACACAGTTTTATATTCCACAGGAACATGTATACAACTGCTAGATGACTACTGAGTTGTACAGTCATGTTACACAGTTAGCACAAGCACCACATACACTATAGTGTTGAGGGATACCAGAGGCAAATGTCTACAGTGATTGACATTTGCACATCATGTGGTGTTTAGCCAATTGGATGTGTGCTGGGTGGGACAGGCCTCATTATGGGAGGCTCTTTGTCATTGTCTGTCACTCTCTTCCACACTTCTATGCATGTGTAATTTTGGCCTATTATAGTCTGTTGTCCTTGGATATATGTGTGTATTCCTATCCAATGCATGTGCAAAGCATGACTGGTGTGTACTGAGGAGTGTGTGCACAAACATCTGGGACTGTCAGATATGTATAGTCCACTGTTGTTGCCAGGCATGGGCTACATGCCCAGTATGACCTTTCAGTATTTTGTCAGACATGGCCTTTGCTTCTCTAAGTGTGGGAGCATGCCCAGTATGGCCTTCTGTATTGAATGTGTGAATCCATTCCAGGTAGGTTGTACTCTAGTGCAGGCTTTTGTGTTCTACACCTACAGCTGGCAACCTGTTTCTATGGGATATCTGTAGATTAGTTGACAATATGGGGTCAAAAGGGGCAAATGATAGTGGGTTACTGTAGGTAACTGTGTCTCTGCTGCTTCTGCTACATGGTCTTGGTGTTAGCAGAGATATTCAGACATATGTACTGTTTTACACTGTAATATTTTATGTCATCAAGTAATGTCAGGTATACATATTTGCTTGCAGTGGTGTCCTGGGGAACAAAGGGTGAATGCAGATGTGTCCAGTATTGTGGTCTGCAGCCTACATATTCTTGCACAATCATGCCATTCTGTAGGGGAAAATGCAGACACTTCATGCTGGGTTTGTGTAAATGGTTCAGCACCTTGGTACAGTGGTGGCTGAGGATCCCATGCTTGTACATCCTTCGATGTGACAGTATGGCCATATCCTGCTGTGGCCATACTGCACAGCTATACAGATTCACACAGGTTACCCAGAGGCAGGGGTCATAATTCTAGACATTTCCCCTTCATATTGTGGTTTACGAGCAGGTTTGTAGCCACCCATTCCTGTGTTTGAGGCAGGGATAATATGTGCACATGGCTGAGTTTTGGACTTCACACACTCCATGCCTCCCATGCTCCTACCCCCCCATTATTCTATCCTCTTCCAAACATTATGCAAACATTATCTGATAAGTTCCCTATAGTCATCACCTCATCCCAGCAGTAATTCGGTGTTGGTCCACAGTTCATGCAGTAGGACATGGTGGACATGTTATTGGAATCTGTCCATATGGCCTTGATTTTGGGTTCTGTGGACTATGTTATTTGGAAGTCCATGACATAACATACATTGGCAGTACGGGTGAGACACAGGCCTCTGGCAGAGGACTGTAGGCCATTTGCTAGTGATGCAGGCCAGCGGTAGCAGGCCATTGCATTGTGTCACTCCTACAGTCCCAGACTGCAATACACTATATTCACCTGGGGTGACAGGGTAGGTGTGCAAGGTGTTAATGCCAATACTAATTACTGATTGATTTGTGTGGATGCTGGCAGGGTGCTGCTTACAGCTAGGGACACACCTGCATGAGACACCTGTTCTGCATGCTGCATTTTTTGGCTATTGCCATACAGAGGTGGGGGTCATATTGTACTCATTCCCAACAGCAGGGATTAGATCAGAGAGGTACCTATGGGTGATGGTGGGGTGTGCTGGGTGCATGTGTGCTATGGACACTACTTGCATCTGACTCACAGATATGTATGGGGCATTCCACTTATGCTGGCTTGTGCAGGGACATCAGCTGTTTCTCAATACTTTATACCTGTGACCTTTGTGGTCTGCCAGTGTTTGGCCAAACGACATTGGTATTCCCTACTACAAGCCCAACTAATGTGCTGCTAACCTGTATGTACAATTCCAAATGTGTGTCCATTTGACAGTAGCATATTATACACTCTCTGACTGGGGTACTTCCCCCTGTGTACTGTTTGTATGTCTGGGCCTACATTCATGCAATGTCCATCTTTCAGATGGTGACACATATTACTTCCAAACATTTACTATGGCTTACTGCTGGAATGAGCTTTGCTGGGATACATTGTTTTTGGCACTGCAGTTGTGAGACCTTGGCCCTGTCATCGGCAGTACTGGCCAATGGCCAACAGGACAAATCTCACCATGCCTACATACTGCCCACTCTCACAGAATATACAACACACACCAACCTAACACATGCAGCCCTGCATATTGTACATATGCTACAATCTATCCTGCTACCCTGGCCAGCTCAGGTGATCTGTGCTCCACTGTTATTATACCTTCACATACATGTTACTATATTTGTACATAGGATTGGGGGGGCAAACCTGACACTTGTACACATTTGCTATGACTGTACTTGTATTTCAGGTGCTCCATTTCATTCTGTATTCTGACCTATCATGCTGACTAGAGGCATATCAGTATACTACAGGTCTTAGGTTTGATTGACCTACATTTCAGTTTCAGACTTCTTACCCTTCAGAACTAACATCCCACTGCCTGACCTGTTGTAGTCTGTGTGGGTCTGGGTGGAGTGCTCTCCATAGCCATCAATCAGAGGGCTGAGCACAGACTTTGTTTGTGCTTGTCTATTCCTGTCCTGCTGTCTGAGACTGTTGTTGGGTATGTGAGCCTCCCTGACTGGCATGTGTGTGTCCTATGGACACACATGTGGCCCACCACATTTCCTGCACTGAGTTTTGTCACCTTGTCTAGTTCTGGCTACTATGGTGACACCAGTATTTGTTACAGATCTCATGCTGCCACTATAGTTGTCTACTATCTGCTGCCATCCCATTCAGCCACCCGATTCCCTTGCATGCTCACATCCATACCACAGATACAAGTAACAAAACATACTACTCCATTCGGCAATTGATAGGGGGAGTGACTTACCTTCTGGCTGTGCCAGTATTGAGGATGGTGCTGGAGGGCTGACTATTTTGGATGCACATAGTACACACCCTATACATGATTAAGCACAGGTAGTGTCATGTTTGGCATCCCTTTTACTGTATGTGAAAGGCAGAGAGAGAAGTGTCATTCCCTGGGTTCCTACCATGTCAGTGTATGTGCTATGTGTTGTCTCTTTGCCACTGCCTGGGCATACTGGGCATGCCTCCTTCTGCCTACTCAGGCAGGCTCAGGTTGTACCTCCTCTGAGTCACTCTGTGCCTGTGCAGGCCTTGGCAATGGTGGGGGGCTGTGTGACGTTGACCCGTGCTGTTCCTGTTGCATCTGTTTCCACAGGATCATATTTTGTAGCATGGCACATACAATGACAATTTGGGTACATGTATCTGGTGAGTACTACAAGGCTCCACCGGATGTGGCCAGGCACTAGAACCATGACTTGAGCATCCCAAACACATGCTCTATTATGATTCTGGTCTGTGCGTGTGCCTCATTATGGAGTTCTTGTTTGGGTGTGTGTGCATTTCTGATGGGTGTCATCAGCCATGGTTCCAGTGCGTAACCAGTATCCCCCACTAGTTGGACATAAGGGATGTCCACAATGACAAATCTCTGGTACAGCTGCGTCATATGCCAGATGTGGGAGTTGTGATAGCTTCCAGGGCAGCCAGCACACACATTCATTATAATGCCCTGGGCATCACACACAAACTGGCAGTTGATGGAGGGGAAGCCCTTGCGGTTGATGTAGACCCTACCCTGCTCACTGTGTGGTGCTTTGATGCATATGTGCTTGCAGTCTATAGCACCCACTACCTCAGGGTATTCTGCTATTTGGTGGAAGAGATGCATATTGCTGGTCAACGCCTCACGGGTGTTGTGGAAATATACGTGTTCACCGGCATGTGCTGACATGGCATCCAGGAACTGGTGGAGTACCCTGGATGCTGATGCCTGTGAGAACCCCATGATAACCCCAGTTAGCCTTTGGAAGGCACCAGTGGCTAGTATTCTTAGGTCTACATATTCCTTGGTATCCACTGGGATGAGACCCCACTGTTGGTTCTGTGTGTAAGTTGTGGCCAGCACAGCTCAACAATTTGCTGTAGGAGGTCCCTGTCCACCTTATAGTTCTCCACTATCTCCAGCTCATATAGCCCCTGGTAGGTTACCCTGGGTCTGTACAGTCTTCTCCTTCTCCTCACTGTGGGTTGGTTATCAGTATTGTCATCCTCAGCCTTTTCCACATGTTGATTTATGATAGCTGCTGCAGCCCCTATCATTTTGTTACTTCTGTTTGGTAAAATTTACCCAGTGATGTAGAGTTTGTGGGAAAAACCAGAGGAAAAAGTGTTTGCATAGTTTATAGTAGTGTGCTGGGCTGGGCTGGGCTGCTGCCTGTATAATTGGCTGATTCTGATACATTTCACCTGCAGCTATGCTAGCTCTCCTTGATTACCTTCCTACTGCTGTTTTCCCTTCCCATTGCCTTCCTGTTTAAGCCTAGGGGTGTGCCACACAAACACAGTGCTCAGATGTGCACGGAGCTGCTATTTCCTGGTTTACTTTTTTTTTTCCTTTAAAACACAGTGCGCGACATGCACACTCACGTAGGCAATGTAAAGTGTGCTTGGCAGCTTCAGACACACACCCTTGCTTAGCTCTGCTAAGCTAAGGGCAAACCCAAGCCACATGGCTCCAATAAGTTTACAGTATGCCTGACACACCCCTCTATGATGTCAGCTAGCTCTTAGGCTTGCATCCTGGTTTGCCTGCACCGACACGGTTGGGTGCAGGCTAGCTATGAGGGGGATCTGGGATTCAGTATCATTTCCTTCATTTGCATAGGGTTGCCTGCTAATGCCTAGTTACAAGTGAGACACTGAGCCTTCCCCCTTAGCAACCACTATTCACTGGCCATGTTGTCTTCTGCCTGCCATTGAGTATAATGGCAAAATTGTGATTTTGGATAGAATGTTTATTTCAAGTTTTTTTTTTCATTTTCGGGCCGGTCTCGTTTGTGAGCAGCTGCCCTACGTTTAAATAGCCAAAATTGGCTAAAAAAAAAATAAAAGTTTTTTTTTTTTGTTTGCAACTGTTTTCCATGCCAATGGCCATATATTTGGCCATTGACATGCTTTCCACATTATATACACCCTTTATTTGGAGCTGTCATGGCTACATTTTGTAGTTTGCAGAAATGTACTCGGTTACTAACTGATTACATTTCTGCAGACTACACTAGTCCTGCCCAACCAGCTGCCAGATTCCTGGATCAAAAACTCACCTCATTTGCATGGTTTTCACCTGCAAATGGGGTAATTTGTGTACAGGAGCTGTGTCCATGCAGGAATAGTGCAGGAGCGCTCGTGCACATCCCAGGAGCTTATTCCTGGATCACACGGTGGCCATATTGCCTCCAGCAGCTCCTGCTCTATTCCTGCACGCCGTGCAGAGCTTGCTGAATCCTGGGGTATAAGTGTCTGTACTTTTGTTACTTGAGTAAGAGTTTTATTTACTAGAGTGCCTTTTGTTAAGTAGATCATCTATAGTGACCTCTATTATAATAACTCATAAAAATATAACTTTCTTTTATCATTAGCATGTAAGGCACAAACATTCATTTCATAATTATGTTGATAACACATTAATACAAGACAGACATGGTGTATGAATATTATAATGCAAACAAATACAAATATTGCAGGGAACTGAAATATAGTATAATATGTTTTGAAGAAAAAGCAACATGATTTTTTGCTTATTGCAGTTCATTTATGTCGAGATTATACATTACATGCACTTAGCACATCTGCATCATTTTGTAAGTTTTATATTTTATAATTCAAATTTATGGTTAGTACAGACACACCTCAAAGTCCATAACGTGCAACCATCTCTACAAGCATTTCAGTAAAGACTTGCTACTGTATATTCATGGAATAGCAGCATCTGTTGAAAAAATGCTCTTAGAACTCTTTCATGATAACCAATAAACACTGCAATATGAAGTTAATCTGCCACAGAAAAATTGCTTGTATGTTGAATAATCATTAAAATAATTGCTCCCATTTTGGCTATTGCCCTGATGTTTTCAGTCATTTTCTGAAACCTGAGTGATTTAGTCATTTTGAATGTCAGTTGTGCTTATGTTAATTGATATCTTCTCACAGGACTTTTAATCTTAATGACAATAATTAACCTAAAATGGCAGTTTGGTAATTATGCTAATATGGTATGCATATGCAGTATCAACATTTTAAACATTACTAGGCATAAATAGGAAATCTGGTTTCATGTGGCCCTACACATATTCATTGCTAAAATCATTCTATTTTCAGCAAGTATTTGTACTCAGATGTAGGGACATTGACTGCTTGAAATGTGATAACTGTTTATAAATAAAAATGTGGGAATATTTCACTTTAGCAAATAATACATTGCAACATTTTTCAGCATTATAATTTTGATATGTGAAACGTCTCTCAAGTTACAAATTTTTGCAGAATGCCCCAATTTTTTGCATCATATTTTGGGCTATAAAACTTGTGATTTTCTGACAAATAAGATGACTTGAAGTCACTAAAACTGATAAATGAAGTCATTAAATAATGACAGACATTTGAGTTTCAGACTTCATACCTTTCAGAGAATGCATGCTAATGCAAAATCTTTTAGTCTACCAACTTTCTAAGTTTATAAGAACAATACTTAAAATTGTTGTAAAGTTTCATAAAAGTTCATTTCTAATTAAAAGATGTATAAAATGTTTAATTTACCATCACATTCAATATACTGAGAGATCACAAACGTCAGTACCATGAAGAAAAAATGAGGCCACAATCTAGAAGAATTAGGTGTTTCATAAAGGAGTTTGTATTATGAATGCTGGATGTACCCAGGCTTGGATCATACATACATATATGGAGCATTAGAATTCATGAAGGTGCGTTGTGCTGCAAATGTGGCACACCCAAGACAGGCTTAAATGGACTGTTACACAAGTATGCTGCATAAAAAGTTCTGACAGAAATCAGCTAGCTATCATCTGGAAGTGCAGAGAAATGCAGAGAAAAAGAAGAGACTCAGAAAAAGAATTGATTAAAAATAAAAAAAATGCAGCTGTATATGTCCGTCTGTTTATATGCATATGTGTGTGTGTGTGTGTGTGTGTGTGAGTGTGTGTGTGCATGTCTGAGAACTCTAATCATAAGTGAAGGCTGAATTAAGGTTATCGGACATAATGAGTACAAAACAAAGTTGCACAATACAGAACAGCGTATGGTATATAAAATGTCACCTCTGGACTGAATACTGCCTTTTCTGAATTCACACTTAAAATACACTTTACTAAGACTTGAATATCAATAAGACAGAATAACCTTAACAAACATAGGAGACTGCACTCATCTAAGATGTGAAAGAGAGTAGCAACAGAAAATGTGTCTATGTTGTGTGCATGTCTCCCATCACAGAGGGCATTACTAAGCTAATGACCACCTGGGTCTTTTTAAAACCTATCCATGCTTCTCACAGGTGGAGATCAAACCCTGTCACTTGTGTCTGTAAAGTAAACAACTTAGCCATTATGTCAACCCCCAACTCCGAGCCTCATTGTTGATGATATTCTCATTGCATCAGAGGACCTGTTTATTTATTTGCCATAGTCTTCATATACTATATGAGCAAGAATAATCTATAATGTTTTTTCCTTTTGACAGCTATTACAAGAAATCATTTTTCAAATCTGGATCATGTACTTGTGATTCACAACAAGCAATTTGTCAATGGAAAACTTCAACTACAAAAGGGACTCTGACTTGATTTTTCTAAATGATCAGTTTAAAATCGCAAGACATACTGAAAGCAAAAATACATTACCTGAGGCATGACTGCTAGGCAGTCACAGACTAAAGATAGATAGAGTAATAATAGTAATATCAGCAACAACAGCAATAATAATAATAATAATAATAATTGTAATAATAATAATAGAATGTAGCCGCTGTAGCCTCTATAACCTAGCTATGTTATTATCTGCAGGTTGTTTAAACCATAACTTTTGTATTTTGATGCACACTAATTCCAAAAGATGGATTTATCTGCAGTTCCACACCTTAGCTTACTCTCTCATGTACAAAGACTTCAGCAATTTCTGAATACTCATCAACATAAAAAAATGAATGATGCCAGCTCTATGCAACCATATTATTTTCATGTTGCTTTGGGTCATACCATTCCCAGTCATTACACCTACTGTTATTTCTAATCACTTTTATAGTTTAAATATTTTTCCTTTAGAAACTGATGCCCATGATTAATTTAAAACAATTTATTTTGTTTAGCATTTTGTTATTTTGTTTAACCTTGATAAGGTTAAACAAATAGCAGTTTATTTGCAGTTCTTTCTATCCAAAACTTGCTGGAACAAGCCAAGTGTAACAGTGTATCATAGTATTAACAACATTATTAAGCAATGTAGCCAATGTAGCAGATGAAGTAGTAATTGTTTTAGTTATCCAAGAAATCTCTGGATGCTCATTTAACTGTCAAAAAATAAAAAAAAAACAGTCTAAAATGTATCTAAAATAATGCACATAAAATATCAGCCATAAATAAACAGATTGCGTCCAGGACATAGGATGAGGTTATCGTTTTTTTCAATATATATATCTGTCATGGCTTTACTTCAGACTGATATAAAACAAGTAATTAGGATGAATTAAAATATTACTGAAAATGTTCTTATAATAAATGAGAACTGAGTATAAATGCAGCTGCTTAATCACAGACACTAATTAACTGTAGCCTCCCCTGAGCACTAGATTAATCTGGAGTAGGAAGATGTTTACCAAGTTGAAAATAAGTATCTGTTATTTGGACTGATCATCATACATGACTGTAGAAACAACAACAACAACACATTGCAGTTATCATGGCTTCCAAAATTAGCCATAGTTACTAATTTTCTGTCTGGGTAAACCAAAACAATGTGCCTGTTTGTGTCACTGTCAAATTCATTATAATATTAAATACCCTGTTTGCTGAGCAACCACAACTGTCTAATTTGTACCAATGTTCTTAACAAATCCTGCAACAATTATTAGTCATCTAGAGACTAGACTATATTTTTGACAATCAGAGGATGCCACTCTAATTGTAAATTGTTGATTGTAATGATGGCACTAACCTGCAAGCTTTCTTTTATTGGACTGTAATGTAATTTTTTCTCAGTGACAAAGTGGCACACAGATCTCTACACAGTAGTATATTTATACATCTATTTTATAGGATCATTGAAGGTTACTAGGCTATTGGCCCTGAGGCCCTTATAAGCTTAGCCAAGAGTTTAGCCCATGTTTAGACAAATCAGCACCTGATGCCCCTGTCCAGCAGGGACACGGGTGAAATCCCAGGGGTATATTTTCTGTTTCCCATCCAGTTATCCAGGTTGCACTTAAAAAGGAGTAAAAGAGATACTCTGCTTGATGTGGAGAGGGAGTCTATTCCATAGATGGAGGAGTCTCTAGGACACAAATCTGTCCCGCCATCAAGTCTTGTTGATGTCACAGACCAGGTTTAAGCCACATGTGTGGGTTACTCGAGTGGATCTTGACTTGCGGATATGCAGTAGTCCCATCAAGGTGGGGTCCATAATTGCCTTGTATGCCAGACAGTAGTCACCTCTGAGGAGTCTGTATGAAACTGAGTAGCTGGATAGGGCTTTTAGCCTAACTGTGTATGGTAGATGTTTGAGGCCCTGGATTTTCCTGGTGAGGAACCTCTGTGGTCTCTCCAGCTGCTGCATGTGCTTTGTGAGGTACATGCCAAAAGGGGTGTTGTACTCAATAATGGGCCTTATAAGGGAAGAATACAGGGATGTTATGACCTTCTTGTCCCTGGATGAGATACCCTTAGTTATGATGTGGGCCATGTAGAAGGCTTTCTGTACAATGGAAACAACATGGTAGTCAAAAGTTAGGTTGCTATCAACCTGGATGCCCAAATCCCTCATGACTGATTGTATGCTTAGGATGTTGTTATTAATGCATTAATTTGTGGGAGCATCACTCTCCCCAAAGGGGATGATGATGCATTTTTTGATATTCACTTTGAGGCTATGTTTCTGGCACCAGTCATTTGTCTGAGTGAGACCCTCCTGGAGGATGTCCACATCACTTAGGGAATTGATGACAGCACTCAGCTTGGGGTCATCTGCAAACTCAGCTAGCCATATCCCACTGGTTTTGGCCTGCACCTCAGAAAAATATATCAAAAATAACAGAGGCCCCAAGACTGAAACCTGGGGTGTGCCTCATGTTATGGGTCTACTGCTTGAGGTGGCTTCCCCTATTTTGACTAGGTGGTGTCTATCAGTAAGCCAATTTGCTACCCATCTGGGTAACATATGGATTGATACCTAGTTGAGAGAGTTTATCTATTATGTCCAAGTGGGGAATAGTGTCAAAGGATTTGGCCAGGTCAAGGTAGGCAGTGTGCACCATTTTCCCCTTGTCCATGGCTTTGTTGACTGTCTCACAAAGAAGAAATTTAGCAGACATGACCTCTCCTTGATGAAGCCAAACTGTGTAGGATTGAGTGTTTGGAGGTTGCCAATGTCCTTGTTAATGAGGTCCATGATAATCCATTCCATGGCCTTGCAGATCAGGCTAGTTAGGCTGATTGATGGGTCAATAATTTCCTGGATCGGTAGACAGTCCACCTTTGTGTAAAGGGAGGACAGTGGCTGTCCTGCACTCAGCTGAGATAAAGCCAGTACTCAGGCTTTGATTGAATAAGGTGCCTAATGGTGCTGCAAGTTCCTGCCTGAGTTCACATAGGATGCAGCCTGGGCTGTTATTGGGTCCCATGGAGGCTGTATTTTTTTGCATTTGAGAGAGCACTGATGACCTGTTCCTTAGATATAAGGAAAAGGAGGCAGGTACTGGGGATATCCTGATTTACTGATGGGGGGACAGAGGGGTAAGGTTTTTGCTGAATCTTTCAGCTAGCAGGTTTGCTATATCTACAGCATTTGTATATGTAGTGTCCTTTACTACCGGTTCTGAACAGATCTGGGTGCTTCCTTTGAGGTTGTGGGCATATGTGAAGAAGGCCTTATGACTGTGTCTAGTAGATGTAGCCAATTTGGACTCGAAGTTTGCTTTGGAGCCTTTCACTAGTGCTCTTATTGCTTGTACAGGCTAAGGAGACATTGCTTCCAACTGGGCACCTGCTCCTTCTTGATCTTGGACAGCAATTGTTTCCTTTTATTATAGAGTTTATTTATTGCAGATGTCCACCAGACAGGTTTACTCTTCCTTGCAGAGGATGATTTAGACCTGTTGGGTATTCCTGATTCCATGCATCTATATAAATGCTTGTATAGTGCTTTGGTGTAGTTTTGGATATTGGTGTCAGTTCCTACAGAGGGGGAGGGGGTTGTGAAGCTGTTTATACCATCCCTCAGGAGGCTGGAATCAGCTTTGGAGAAGTTTTTGTTTAATCCTAGCTAGAGGGGGTTGAGGGAGATGGCAACTTTGAAAGTGACCCCTTTATTGTCAGATCTTACCAGGGAGGATGATACTATAGGGATGCTGCAGTGGTTACTCATGTTGGTTAATACCAAGTCCAAGATATTATCACCTCTTGTGGGGGTATCGACTAGCTGTTCCAAGGTATTTGCATTGACAAACTCAAGTAATCTCTTGGCATTTGTGTTCTGGCATGAGTACCTTTTCCAGTCTATGTTTGGGAAGTTAAAGTCACCCATGATCAGGGTAAAGGGTTGAATCTTGATAGATTCGAACAGGTCCAAATAGGCATATTGGGGATATTGAGTCAGATTTCGGGGCCAGTAGCTAGCTATGATTTGAATATGAACTTTGTAAATGGTTAACTGCATCTGAAGTGTCTCCTGTGTGTCATACTGTTTGACAAGCCTGGAGGTGTGTATGCCTTTAATGTATATTGAAACTCCACCTCCTTTGGCTTTACTGCTCACAGTTTAGAGTCTGAATGTATGATAGGATGAGTAACCAGGTAAGGCTGAGGTGCTGTCCGCATCTTTGAACCAGGTTTCTGTGACTGCACAGATATCAGCATTTTCCAGGGTTAGGAATGCTTGCAATGAGTGAAGTTTCATGTTTAGACTCTTATAGTTTAGCAGCATGATCTTTAATTTGTGTTTTGTTGAGATTTTTATGATGGTAGTTTTATCCTCATCGCTTTTCCTACAAAAGGCACTATAGGGGGCAAGAGACTTTGCCAGAAGTCTGAAGTCCAGGTGAGACAGATGCAGGCCATCTCTGGCAAGGCATCATGGTTTGTTGATCATATCTTCTGAGGCTGTCAGGTACTGGATCCCCCTGGAATGACACCAGAAACTAAGCCAATTGTTAAAGTCAATCATTTTCTGTTTGTATTGAGGCATCATTCTGTGTGACGGCAGAATGATGCTTAAGGCTAGGGACATACCTGCCTAGGACACATATTCAGTGAGCTCAATCATGTCTCTCTTCATACAGTCCAGAGAGGTACATCTGAAGTCATTCGTACCAACATGGACTATGACAGAGTCATAATATTACCTGTTGTTGAGAGACTTGAGTTCATATGTGATATGGCAGATTCTGACACCTGACAGAAAACTAACCATGACTTTCTCTTTATCCAGCCTGGTGAGAGGCACATCTGTGTGTCTCACAATGGAGTCTCCTATGACTAATATGCTGGGTTTATGGTGAAGCCTTAGTGTCTGTGAGACACAGGTGTGTGGACTATGCTTGGTATGTGGAGTGGAGGGTTGTGGAGATTATGTGTGTTCTTGCCTTGGAGGTCTCCTTTGTTTGGGTATGTTTATGTGGTGGACCTCTGCATATGTAGGTGTGTGTGTTGTGTAGGTTTGGGTGGTGTTTTAGGAGTAGTCATTGTGTTAACCTTTTCGGTGCCAGATATACTGGCTTAAGGGGGAGAGAGCTTGGTCTCTAGATTCCTAATGTAATTGCATCTCTCACAAATTGTGTTCCTAGGTGGTAGTAGTAGTAGTAGATGGTTTTCCATGTACATGAGGCAGTTGCTACACTGTCTCAGGATGCCCATATCAACCAGACCCACAGGAGAAACTGTAGGAAATTGTACATCCATATTTGATCAGAATCTGAGGGAGAAAGGCCAGGGAGAGCTAAGGGGTGGGCTCAAAGCCCAAGTGCTTAAGCCAAAACTAAAAATTTAGAATAACACTTAACAATTTAGACAGGCTATAAATAAGCAGTAATAAATGCAATAGAAAAGATGCAGTTGAACACTTTAGAGAACAGGTGGCACGTAGCAGGGAAAAGCAAAGTAAAATGAAGTAACATAGTAGTAGGAAGAAACACAAATTAGAAAAATATAAGCAGCCAAATAAAGTATCTTTTTTTTATAAAGTGGAAAGGGAGAGAGCAGGAACCAAAGATAATTAAAGGTTAAGGGACTAAGGGGTTTAGCCTTCCCAAATGAAATCTGTATCAGGTAGAATGAGCTAAAGAGATGGACTAGGAGGAGTGTCCCAGATCAAATTTACAGTAGGGGCGGATAACTGCGAAAGCCACCAACTTTAAGAACACAACAGCAATAGAATGGGAGAAAAAAAATTTCAACACAGATCAGAAAACAAAATTCAGCCGGCAAATATATAAATAATTCAGATAAGCAAAAAATAAACACCATGCAGAACACAGAACAGTTAAAGTGCCAAAATATACTTATCAGCTCTATATTTCCAGATTGTTTGAGAAGCACTCTCAGTCAGAACACAATGAGATTCTAGCAATGATATGCAGGAATTTCATACAAAGGTAATATTTTTATACCAGCAAGGCAAAAGCCAAGCCTTGAGACAACCAGGTAACACAAATGCTGTTAGACCAGTTTTACTAACTTTAAGAACACAACAGCAATAGGGTGCATGGGTGGGAGAAAAAAAATTCAGCACAGATGAGAAAACAAAATTCAGCCAGTAAATATATAAATAATTCAGTCAAGCAAAAATAAAGAACACTGAACAGTTAAAGTGCCAAAAATTTATCAGCTCTATATTTCTAGATTGTTTAAGAAGCACTCTCAGTTGGAACATAAGGAGATTCTAGCAATGATATGCAGGAATTCCATACAAAGGTAATACTTCTATACTATGTGAAATGACCAAAATGCCTTTATTTATTTCATACAAAAATGCAAACGTTAAGCACTTTCACCCAGCAAAATTGGGCTTCTGATGAGTATTATTGTCACTTTCTGGTGATATCTTGGCATTTTGGTAATTTCACACAGTATTGTTCCAGTTTGTGGTTTATTCATTATTTTTATACTAGCAAGACAAAAGCCAAGCCTTAAGACAATCAAATAACATAAAACCTTTCATTATATAACTGCTTTGCTCAAGTATCATGCTCCTTAAGTAGCTATAATAGGAATAGTTAAAGAATTCAGCATTCACCCACAATTTAACAGGGAAATTGTAAGGGAATTTAAGAAAGAACATTCATCCTGATATGTATCTGTTAACTGTTGTCATTTTAACAAGGTTTATTATAGTTATACAATGGCCATATGACTATACATACTAACATACTATATCACAGACAGTCATCACTGCTGGAAAGCACATTTTCCTTAATAGGGATGCATTTATCTGCCATAACTCTTAAGGTCCAACAATTCATTAGTTTCCCACCTGAATTTATAACTCATGGCTAAATCTGATTCAGTCACAAAGATCTACTTTTAATATGTTTACCTTGAGATTTCATTTCAGCACCACCAGCATCCTAAGATTTTATTAATTATTCTTGGAATGATATCAGCAAACACACGTGCAATTCTACCTATGCCTTGATAACTTAAAATTTACCTTGCGCTTATATAAATTTCAGTTGCTGTTGTAGATTATCAGCATCATTCCTAGAAGGCCATAGGTTTGTCATATTGAACCAAACACCTTAATCATGTATTATGTGCTACCAAAGTTACAAAAAGCATTAAAGGAAACACACAGCTAACTATAACTAACAAACTCCTCTATAAGATCCATTAGATTCTTGGGTGAATAAACAGTTTTACTATGCCTACTCATAGTCACTTGAACAAAAAGAAGATATCATTGGAGTTTCAGGGAGAAAAGCTCCAGATTCAGTTTTTGCAGTTACATAGAAATAGTAAAAGTCATACAAAAGTAGCAATGGTGTTACTATTTGAGTGGAGGGAGTGTGGGGGGAGACTACTGCTTAAGAATGTTCCGCAGTGAAAGGCATACATTTGGATTGTGTCTTAATTTGCGTGCTGTTATCAGCTGGGTAAAAATAAGGTGAATAGGTCTCTCAAGCAACATAAGTTGTTTTAATGTTGTGTGTGGGTAAGTGCGGTAATGTGAGTCTGCTGCAAATTTGGCTATTTTATTACAGCAGGACTCTAATTTGGATAGAAGGGTAGTATGTAGGTTACTGAGTATGGGTGATGCGTGGAAAAAAGAGGGTAGTAGACAGGAAGATGCTAGAGTTTTTCTGGATGAGTCTGTAAGGTACGTTTTGTTATGGTAGAGAAAGCACAGTTTTTGGTATGTTTTTTGATGGAAAGGTTGATTTACAGGTCAAATTTCAAGTTATTGTTGATTGTTACTCCTAGCAAGTTAGAGTTTGCTATGGTGTCTACGGTGTTGGCAGTGTTTGTTGAGTGATGCAGAATGATGGATTCATAGCGGGACAAGATCTGGGAGTAAAGAGCACTAATTTAAATTTTGGTGGGGTTAGCATTAATTGGTGAGCAGATATGTGCAGTCTCTAAGATCCTCTTGTGCAATTTTCTCATGAACAGTGATGACCATTTCTCTACACTGCTCCTAATAACACAGCTGTCATTAGTTATGCTGATAATGCTACATGATGACCACAGCTAAGTCCAGCCATGAACTCCAAAAAGAACCCAAAAAGGTCTTTCTTGTATAGAAAACTGGCTCAACAATTCTCACCTCCTGCTGAATGCTAAGAAAACCAAGTTATTGATTTTTACTTCAAAATCTGCATATTATACAAAAATGATGGCTCCATCACAT
This sequence comes from Protopterus annectens, assembly GCF_019279795.1. Taxonomy (NCBI): domain Eukaryota; kingdom Metazoa; phylum Chordata; order Ceratodontiformes; family Protopteridae; genus Protopterus; species Protopterus annectens. Next base: position 237,283,845 of record NC_056727.1, read on the forward strand.
TTTAAAACAACATTCTTATTGAACTTCTGTCCCACACTAAGCTACTTCGTGTCAGTATAGATAAACAGCCAATGTCTGATGTTCAGATACAACAAGCTATCAAGGAAACTCACAGAAAAAATGAACTCCTATATCATAGCAAACATTTTTTTAACTAGCAATGTTAAAAAAAAAAAAAAATAGCCTCTGTACATTTCCTATCTTCATTCCATATGCTGCCCTCAGTAATCTCTAACAATAATTGGACAATACTATATAACAAGATAGCTAAATGCGCCCATAACCTAGCTGCAAAATCTGACCACTGTTTATCTTTAAATCAATTATACTAACTAGAACTTTCACACTATCTCTCTATCACCATGTTAGCAATTGTTGATAATACAATCTACAAACCACAAAATTGTCCTGCACTGCATGCCTTATTGGAACTTATACCCCTGTATGATCACCATTTCCACAAATAAATCCCTGTTAAACATAACTGAAACCCACAACTTTGCTGTTCTGTCCTTGTACTCAAATGATGTCTCTCAAAACTGGAATTATATCCTTATTACCAGCAGACATCAAACCAACCTATCCAAATTCAAAAACTTGTTAAAACATCGCTTTAAATACACTTGGCTCTGCTCTTGCACTTCCTCAGGCTGGATTACCTCAACCCTTACACACCAGCATTACCCCTATATATCTTAACAAAGCAAATTCTCTGTGTACATTTTTTACATTCTTCTATACCTTTGTTCTTAGTGCCATTTTTGCTGTCTCTCCTTACCCCTGACAAGTATTTCCCTCCAACAAAATAAATTCCATCTCATAATCTTTACTGTCTACATCTATCTCAACTCCACTACAACTTTCTTTTTATATTAGCTTACAAACATGCACACTACTCACATTTCCTCACTTAGTCCCTGTTTTCTATTCATATCTCTCACACCTCCTCTCTCATATTTCTCCTTCCCATAAATGTAAATTTGTAAATTGACATTTTAAATCTTGTTGTATATTCCAGTTTGTCATTTATTGATATGTAATGTCTTCATATTTCACTTATTATAGTTTATCTCTAGTACAGCTGCCTTTCAGTTAATATATTTTCATAGTGTAACTGTAAGCTTTACATTTTTGTCTATAGTCACACTACCTCAGTAAACAAAAGCAATAAATAAATAAATACATAAATATGACAGTGATTAATTTGCATCTATACTGCAAGGCAATAATGACTTAAGAAATTAAAAAAATAAACAAATGCTCCAATCAGAGAGTCCAGCTGATGCTTGGAAGAATAGAAAAGTATCTCCATGGCAGTATTAGGTGCTTGCAATAAAAACATTCTTTTCTAGTTTAAAATGCAATTCCACCAGCCAAATCACTGGCAGACCATTCTTCAGGGTCACAAACTCTTAACTGTCCCTTTCCTTTCAAATAGGTTTATAGGTAAAGAAGTCTTAGACAACCTAAGGTCCTTTAGTGCCTCTTCTGCGGATGCCATTAACTGCATGTTTTCAGACTGGGGCCATTCCTTTAATAACAGTCATAAGATAAGGGTCAGACTGGAAACATGCATATTATACCATTAAATCAAGACTTTTTTAGTGAGATACAGAATAAATATAGAGTCAAATCCTAGTGCCCAGGCATAACCAAACTGAAGAAAAGTCATAAGTTAAGCATCTTCTGTCCTACTTGGACACCTACTATCTTTCATTTTGTTGTTAATATGATTGTTGATCCAATACAGAATGTATGATCAGCTTCCAATGTCTTGTAACACAAAGTCTTTTAGGAATTCAATTTGGTTTAAATATCTACCCTAAAATACACAGACTTGTTGCGAAAATAGCCTTGTTCACCCTGACTGACAGGGCTAGAGAGAAATTTCAGAGTGCAAAAGTGAGAAATGTGTGGAAGTACAATCTATATATTTCATGTTACTCATGCTTATCTTCTTAAACAGTAAAATACAGTACTAATCTGGCTAAGTTTCAGAAGTTTTTTTTCTTTTCTGTACTCTTTTTCCTTTCCTCTCCTTTCATTTCATTTCCACTCCTTTCCTTTGCTCTCCTCTCCTCCCCTTTCCTTTCCTCTCCTTTCCTTTCCTTTCCTTTCCTTTCCTTTCCTTTCCTTTCCTTTCATTCCTTTCCTTTCATTTCATTTCCTTCCCTTCCACTTCCCTTCCCTTCCCTTTCATCTCCTCTCCTTTCCTTTCCTTTCCTTCCCTCCCCATTCCTTCCCCTTCCCTTCCTTTCCTTTCCTTTCCTTTCCATGTCTTTCATTTCCTTTTCTTTCCTTCCCTTTCCTTTCATTTCATTTCATTTCCTCTCCTTTCCTTTCCTTTCCTCTCCTGTCCTCTCCTTCCCTTTCCTTTCCTTTCCTTTCCTCTCCCTTCCCTTTCCTTTCCTTTCCTTTCCTTCCCTTTCCTTTCCTTTCCTTTCCTTTCCTTTTCTTCATGTTCCTTTCCTTTCCATGTCTTTATTTTCCTTTCCTTTCCTTTCCTTTCCTTCCCTTTCCTTTCCTTTCCTTCACTTTCCTTTCCTTTCCTTTTCTTCCACTTCCTTTCCTTTCATTTCATTTCCTCTCCTTTCCTTTCCTTTCCTCTCATCTCCACTCCTCTCCTTCCCTTTCCGTTCCTTTCCTCTCCTTTCCTTTTCCTTTCCTTTCCTTTCCTTTCCTTTCCCTTCCTTTCCTTTCCTTTTCCCTTTCCTTTCTTTCCTTTCCTTTCCTTTCCTTTCCCTTCCTTTCCTTTCCTTTCCTTTCCTTCCCTTTCCTTTAATTTCCTTTCATTTCCTTTCCTTTCCTCTCCTGTCCTCTCCTCCCCTTTCCTTTCCGCTCCCTTTCCTTTCCTTCCCTTTCCTTTCCTTTCCTTTTCTTCATGTTCCTTTCCTTCCCTTTCATTTCCCTTCCTTTCCTTCACTTTCCTTTCCTTTCCTTTTCTTCCATTTTCTTTCCTTTCCTTTCATTTCCTCTGCTTTCCTTTCCTCTCATCTCCGCTCCTCCCCTCCCCTTTCCTTTTCTTTCCTTTCCTCTCCTTTCCTTTTCCTTTTCTTTCCTTTCCTTCCCTTTCCCTTCCTTTCCTTTCCTTTTCTTCACTTTTCTTTCCTTTCCTTCCATTTCCTTTCCTTTCCTTCCCTTTCCTTTCCTTTCCTTCCCTTCCCTTCCTTTCCTTTCCTCTACTCTCCTCCCCTTTCCTCTCCTTTCCTTTCCTCTCCTCTCCTTTATTTTCCTTTCCTTTCCTTTCTTTTCCTTCCCTTTCCTTTCCATTCCCTTCCTTTCCTTTCCTTTCCTTTCCTTCCCTTTCCTTTCATTCCCTTTCCTTCCCTTTCCTTTACTTTCTGTCCATTTCCTTTCCTTTCCTTCCCTTTCCTTTCTTTTAATTTCCTTCACTTCCCCTTTCCTTCTTTCCCTTTCCTTCCCTTTCCCTTTTCCTTCCCTTTTCTTTCCTTTCCTTTTCTTCCCTTCTCTTTCCTCTCCTCTCCTTTCCTTTCCTTTCCTTCCCTTCCCTTCCCTTTCATTTCCTTTCCTTCCCTTTCCTTTCCTTTCAGTTCCTTTCATTTCCTTTCCTTTCCTTTCCATCCCTTTCCCTGCCTTTCCTTTCCTTTCCTTCCCTTTTCTTTTCCTTTCCTTTCTTTTCCTTTCTCCTTTCCTTTCCTTTCCCTTTCCTCTCCTTTCCTTTCCTTTCCTTTCCTTTCCTTTCCTTCCCTTTCCTTTCCTTTCCTTTCCTTCCCTTTCCTTTTCTTTCCTTTCCTTTCCTTTCCTTTCCTTCCCTTTCCTTTCCTTTCCGTGTCTTTCCTTTCCTTTCATTTCCTTTCTTGTCTTTTCCTTCCATTTCCTTTCCTTTCCTTCACTTTTCCTTTCCTTTCCTTTCCCTTTCCTTTCCTCTCCTTTCCTTTCCTTTCCTTCCCTTTCCTTTCCTTTTCTTTCCTTTCCTTTCCTTGTCTTTCCTTTCCTTTTTTTCCATTTCCTTTCTTTCCCTTCCTTTTCCTTTCATTTCCTTTCCTTCCCTTTTATTCCCTTTCCTTTCCTCCCCGTTCCTTCCCTTTCCTTTCATTCCCTTTCCTTTCCTTTCATTCCCTTTCCTTTCTGTCCCTTCCCTTTTCTTTAATTTCCTTTTCTTTCCTTCCCTTCCCTTCTCTTTCCTTCCCATTCCCTTTCCTTTCCTTTCTTTTCCTTCCCTTTCCGTGTCTTTCCTTTCCTTCCCTTTCCTTTTTTTATGTGAATAATGTCATTCATTATACAAGTTATCCAGACCTACTTTGCATCCGTCAAGGCATGACTCCATTAGATCAACCCTTCAGTATGGCTTAATGACAACGAAAAGTGCAAAAGTGCTTCACCTCCCCCCAAACTACGTTAGTAACGGGTGCTAACCCTAACCCTACTGCTGCTCCTTCCCCCAACCCTAACCCTACACCTTAAAGTCATTAAAACCTTCCCATAACACTACCACTACACAAGACAAACTCAGACACACAAACATACTGAAACACACACAAACAACACTACATCTATCCTCTAACCTAACCCTTAATTTTACCCTAAAATACACAAACTCACACACAAACACACAACAGCCATCCTTCACTCATCCACAACCCTAAACCTAACTCACATACACAGACACACAGAAACACACGCACACACACACACACACACACACACACACACACACACACACACCACACACACTTGCTCTCACCCTCCCAACCCCACTGACCTGTATCAACATGCCATACCATAAGCATATTTACTGCTCAGCCATCCATATTGTTGACATTAAAGCATGCTCCTGTGCTTGTCAAACAAAGGTATGTTCTGTCAAACACAGGGGACCTATATATATATATATATATATATATATATATATATATATATATATATATATATATATATATATATAGATAGATAGATAGTAAAGTATGATCAGGCTTAAAAGTAGTGTGCTTCTTTGCTAACAAATGTTTATATAATTGCTGCATTAACTTAGAATTAATGTATTTAAACCAGACTGAATCATGAAAAGATTTTCTATTACAATCAAGAGAAACAGATTATACATTCTGTATAGGATCTTAATGTTTTAGTTTTTGTCATTGACTACCCACTGAAGCTTCGATTACTAAAGAAAGTTTAGCTGGAGGGGCGGTACCAAGCAGAAGCAAAAAATATTAAGAGGAGGTGTCAAGAATATGCAGAAGATGCAATTCATTTAGAAGAGGTGGCAGAAATATACAGAAGAATTATGTAGATCATGGAATTCCATAGTTCTGATCTGAATGTGGAAATAAGACATATTTATTAAATATCTTTCAGAAGTAAAGGGGCATAACAAATGTTTAAGCTTTAGTCTCATGCTAGAGTACAACAACAGCCATGTCAGGGCAGAATCTGAAGCATCTTCTTAGCTTTAAAACCTGCTATACATGTCACATACATAAAAGTGTGACAATGACATAAGTAACAGCTTTTAATGCTAGAGAATAGTTAGGCAGTTAGCTATTGATGCTGTCTGACAGTGCTAAATATTTTTATAGCTTTGTGTTTCAAAGCTTATAAAGTTGTTAAACATCACACCTCTGCATGTTTTGCTGTAACTGATAGTACACAGATCTGATAAAGAAACAAGCATTATGAAAACTGTGATTGTTTTTCCCCAGTCAACTCATGTGTTATGTGTTCCTCAAACAGATGTCAAAGTTCACCTCCTGAGCTTTGCTTTTTTCTTTCCTTGAAGTAAGCTACTTGACAAGCTGTCTCGTGTATAGCAAATTGGTTATAATTGGAGTTCGGATTGTAATCATCCATATAAGAGGGACCCAAATATCACTTAATACATACAGAGGGATATTTTCTAATGTAGGTCTGCACATCCTGGAGAAGGAAGTAAACTGAGCATTTAAAAGACAGGATAATAACAAGGCTATGAGAAGTGTTGGAATTCCAACTGATTTGCTTAAAATCCTGAAAAATTATGCTCTTTCGGTGTTGGTTGGAGTCTGACAAGAAATTTAGAAAATACAATAATGAGTATTGGGTTGATAAAGGTAATTTAAATTCCAGTCTCAGAAAAGGGCAATGTTAACATATGCTCAAATTATTGCAGAGCTGCACTTGTTTCACTTCCTAACTAGGTCATTTTCAAGATCCTTCAAGCTAGATTCGAGCAGTATATGGACCAAAAACGTCCAGGTATGCAAGCTGGTTTAGAAGGATGAATGCAAGAGATCTAACTGACAACATCCACTGGGTAATACAGAAAAGCAAGGAAGTTCCAGAAAAATATTTACTAATGTTTTATTAATTATTGTAAATTCCTAGAGAAATTGAGATACAGGGTCATCTTACATGTCTCCCGAGGAATAATGCTGAACAGGACACAACTACTAGAACCAAATATGGAATAACTGTCTGGTTCAGGAATGGGAAAGGAGTTCACCAAGACTGTATATTATCACCCTACTTATTTAATTTATATGTATAATATTTCATGCAAAATGATGGGCTAGACAAATCAGATGTTCTAACCAAAACTGTCAGTGGAAATATTAACAGCTTCAGATATACAGATTGTACCTCTCTGATGGTGGAAATTGAGGCAGAGATGAAGAAGCTGGTAATGAAGATGAAAGTAGGAAATGCAACAACTGACTTGCTGCTCAACATTAAAAGATTGCATTATATGATTTTTTCAATTCTTTGCAAGTAGATGGGATTGGATCAGAACTGGTAATGGATTTTATTTTCCTGGGCTCAAAGGTCTCTGCAGATGGTGACTGCATCCATGAAATTAAAAGGCACTTGCTTCTTGGATGGAAAGATATGTCAAATCTGATTAAAAAGAAAAGACATCATGTTTTCAAAAAAAGCCCATATAGTCAAAGGTTATGGATTTCAAAGTAATAATACATGACTGTGAGACTTAGGCTGAATGCTGTGCACTGAAAAATCCTTCCCTGGAATTTAGCAAGCCATATTTTCCATGCAGGAACAGTGTAGGAACTCCTTCATGGAAAATGGCCACCAAGCAATTCAGGATAGTGCAATTTTCATGTGTACGAACGGTCCTACACTGTTTTAGTGTGGAAAACTGGCAAATATGCAAATCACCTCATTTTCTGGTGAAAACCATGCAAATGAGGTGATTTAGTGATTCAATAAGCTGCCAGGTCTCTGTGCTAGAACAGTGTCAGTGCAGAAATGTACTCAGGAAATAACTGAGTACATTTCTGCAACTGACAAAATAGAGGGATGACAGCTTGTGGAAAAGTACGTATTATGTACATTAGACATGTCAATGGACAAATATAAGGCCATTGGCATTAAAAATTGATTAATTATTATAAAAATTAAACTTTTTTTCAGCCAATCTCGGCCGTTTATGCATAGGCAGTGGTGCACAAATGGGATTGTGCTGAAAATAAAAAAATGTCAAAACTCAATTTTAAGTTAATTCTGCATTTTGCAATTATAGTCAATGGCATGCAGAATGTAAACAATAGCAGGGAGCACTGGGTGTCATGGGGAAAGGGTCTGTTTTAGCGTTTTAGTAACTAATGACCTACACACTGGGTTATGCAAATAAGAGGAGTTATACTGAATCACATATTTCTTCAAAGTGTCAGCTTGTACCTAACCGTACAGGTGAAGCAATACAACGGTGCAAGTGTAAAAGCTGAATGACATCATAAGGGGTGTGTCATGCTTGCTGTAAGTTCATTGGAGCTCTGTGGTCCATGTTTGCCCTTAGCTAAGCACAGCTAAGGAAGGGGGTGTGTCAGATGTGCCTGAGCAGTGTACATAGCCTAAATGGTTGTGTGCGCTGCGCACCGGGTTTTAAACAAAAAAAAAAAAAAAGGAAAAAAGTGGAAATGGCAGCACTGTTTACATTTGAGCACCGGGTATGTACGGCGTGCCTCGGGGTTTAAATAGGGAGGAACTGGGAAAGGGAAACAGCAGTAGGAAGGCAATCAAGGAGAACTAGCATAGCTGGCAGGTGGAATGTATCAGAATCAACCAATTACACATGCAGCAGCCCAGCACACTACTATAAACTATGCAAACACCTTTCAGACTGTTTTTTTCCCACAAACTCTACACCACCGGTGTACACAGATGGGGGATTTTTAACTGGCAAAACTAACTAGAAATGTTAGAGGCTGCTGCTGCTTTAATCCATCAATATGTGCTAGAGACTGAGGGTGGTGAGGGGGAGAATGCTGACAACCGACCCACAGTGGGGAAGAGAAGAGTGTACAGACCCAGGGTAACCTACCAGGGCCTACATAAGCTGGAGATAGTGGAGCACTATAGGGTAGACAGGGACATTCTACAGCAAATTATTGAGCTGTGTTGGCCACACCTCACACACAGAACTAACAGAGGGGAACCCATCCTAGTGGATACCAAGGTATGTGTAGGCTTAAGAATACTAGCCACAGGTACTTTCCAAAGAACAATACGGGATATCGTGGGGGTCTCACAGGCATCAGCATCCAGGAAACTCTACCAGTTCCTGGATGCCATGTCAGCACATGTCACTGAGCACATAATATTTTCCCAGCAGCCATGAGGCATTGACCAGAAGTATGTGTCTCTTCCACCGTATAGCAGAATGCCCTAAGGTAGTTGGTGCTATAGAGTGCACATGCATACACATCAAAGCACCACCTGGGGAGTGGGGTAGGGCCTACAAAAACCACAAAGGCTTCCCCTCCATCAACTGCCAGGTTGTGCATGATGCCCAGGGCATTGTCATGAACATATGTGCTGGCAGCCCTGGAGGCTATCATGACTCACACATCTGGCATTGCTCACAGCTGTATCAGGGGTTTGCAGGGGGAACATCCCATATGGCCATATAGTGGGGGATGCTGGCTATGCACTGGAGCTGTGGTTGATGACACCCATCAGAAATGCACACACACCCAAACAAGAACACCATAATGAGGCACATGCACAAACCAGGATTATTGTAGAGTGTGTGTTTGGGATGCTCAAGTCATGGTTCCGCTGCCTTGACATATCCAGTGGAGACTTGCAGTACTCTCCACCTACTCAGAGGCGATCTATGCCTGACGTACAAAGCCATGTCAAACCCAGAATTAATGGACATGCTCCACCTCAAAAAATCCAAGTCCCTTAGAGCTACACGCTCCAGGGAACTAAACCTCAGCACAAAAATAAATAGGACATGCTGAAGGGACAGATTCATTTCCCAGACGCTCCCCTCACTCTGGAATAGAATTCCAATTCATGTTAGACATAGCCCCTCGCTGACCCTCTTCAAGTGAAATCTGGACGCGTGGATGGGAAATCGCAAATTCACCCCTGGGATCTCTTCTGTGTCCCTGCTAGACAGAGGCACAGTAAACTAATCTTAAAAGGGTACCTTCTGTGACCTACTTTACAGAGGCACAGTAGGCTAATCTAATAGGGAGGTGGAAGCCAAATACACTCTGGCTAGGCTTATAAATGCCCTAGGGTAGATAGCCTAGTATCTACCTATGAACCTATGAACCTATATGTACACAAATGTTCATAGTATGTGCCATGCTACACAATATGATCCTGTGGAAACAGAGCCTGCCCCTGTAGGCAGAAGGAGGTGTGAACAGTATGCCCAGGCCTTGGCAAAGAGGCAATGCATAGCACACACTGACACTGTAGGGACTCAGGGACTAATACCTCTTTCCTACTCGCACATACAGAAAAAGGGATGCCAAACATGACACTACCTGTTGTTTACCATGTATAGGGAGTGTACTACACGCATCCAACATAGTCAGCCCCCAAGCACCGTCCTCAATACTGGCCAAGCAACAAGGTAAGTCACCCTTCCTATCAATTACTGAATGGAGTAGTATGTTCTGATAGTTGTATGTATGGTATGGATGAAAGCATGCAAGGGAATTGGGTGGCTGAAATGGATAGCAGCAGACAGCTGACAGCTATATGGGACAGCAGGAAATGCATAACAAATACTGGTGCCAACATAATAGGCAGTACTATGCAAGGTGACAACTCCCGCCACAGTACATGTGATGACCCAAATAACTGTGGGTGTCAATACGTCACACACATGGATGTCAATGAGGGTCACATACCCACCACCAGCCTCACCCAGCAGGACAAGTGTAGATGACTATAAAGAAAGGCTGGGCTAAGGCCCACAAATGATGGCAATGATGAACAGCCCCCGTCCAGGCCTACACACACATACTACAACAGGTCTGGCAGTTGTATTTTAGTTCTGAAGGGTATGAAGTCTGAAACTGAAATCAATGTCATTAAAATTTAACATATGTACTCTACTGATATGCCTCCTTTTTGCATGATAGGTCACAATACAATATGAAATGGAAGTCAACAGAGTAACTGAAATACCCGTACAGTCATTGCAAATGTTTAAAGTCCTCAGGTGTGCACCCCCCCCGCAATCCCATGTAGAAATGCAGTAACATGTAAGTTTGAGGAGTCATATCACTGAAGCACAGATTGCCAGAGCTGTCCCAATCTATATTGTAGCATGTATGCAATATGCAGGGGACAGTGTGGTCAGTTTGTTGGTTGTTTAATATTGCCTGGAAGTGGTCAGCATGTGGGCCTGGATGGTTGTGTCTCAGTAGCCTAGGTACAGTACAGTGGTCAATAGGGCCATGTTCCAACTGCAGTGCCAGCCACACTGCTTCTCAGCTATACCCATGTCAGCAGTCGTACATGCTCACTGTTCAGATGTTAATATCGGTCACTGTTGGAAAGTTGGATACACCATGAATGTTGGGCCATACATAGAAACAGTACACAGGTGGAAGTAACCTACACAGAGTGCATATAAAATAACTGTCAATTGCACTTAACTTTGAAATTATACATAGAGGTTAGCATCACATTAGTTATCCCTCTAGTATAGATCATTGGTAGTCTGGCCAATCACTGGCAGACCACAAAAGGCACAATTATAAAGTAATGACAGGCTGACCATGTCCACACCCAAGGCAGCAAAGAGGAATATCCCAGGTATATCTATGAGTCAGGTGCATGTAGCTTCCATATCACACATGCACCCAGCTCACCCCACAATCAGCCACAGGTTTATCACAGGTCATATCCTTGCTGTAGGGAATGAGTACACCATGAACCCATCTCTGTATGGGAATACATACATGATGCTGCATGCTGAATAGGTGTCCCATGCAGGTGTAAGTTGCTGTAAGCAGCAACTTACCCACATCCATACTTGTGGATCAGTATGAACAGGAAGGATTGACAGGAACACCTCAACCACTTACCACTGTCAACCCCAGGTAATCCACTGGCTTGCAGCCTGGGAACCTATGAGTGACAGAATGCACTGGGCTGCTACAGATGGCCTGCAGCACTCTCAAATGGCCTACAGTCCTCTGGCAAAGGCCCATATCTCACCCATAGTGCCAATGTGCAGAATGTCGGGGGTGCTAACTAACAACCTAACACAGTAAACAAAAAACAAATGCAAAGCCATGCTGACAAATGCCAGTAGCATGCCTCCCCATGTTCTACTGCAAGACTTGTGGTCCAGGCCATAAATACTACTGGGATAAAGGCCCAACTATAGGGATACCTCTCAGATATAGGTTCATATGTTCATAGGTTGGTACTAGGCTATTGGCCCTAGGGCCTAAACAAGCCTAGCCATAACAATTCCCTGGCTATTTCTTCCCACACTATTTACTTCCCTGGACCCCTGTCTAGCAGGGCGACTGACATGATCCATGGGGTGAATTTCCTTTCTCCCATCCAATCATCAAGGTTCCTTTTGAAGAGGGCCAAAGAGGTGCTCTGCTTGACATGTATGGGCAGTCTATTTCAGAGTCTGGGGAGTCTCTGTGTTAGGAACCTATCCCTCCAGCATGTTTTGTTTATTGTGATGACAAGGTTTAGATCCCTGGAGTGTGTGGCTCTGAGGGATTGTGATTTCTTTAAGTGTAGCATGTCCAACAGCTCTGGGTTTCACATGGCCTTGTATGTTAAACAGAGCTTGCCTCAGAGTAGACGATATGGGACAGAGTATAGCTGGAGTTTTTTAAGGCAGTCAGCATAGAGCATCTGCTTTAGGCCTGTAATTCTTTTAGTGAGGTATTTCTGTAGCCTTTCCATTTGTTGCAGATGTCTTGAGAGGTACATACCAAATGGGGCATTGTATTTTATAATGGGTCTAATGAGGGATGAGTACAGTGGGACAATGACCTCCTTTTTTCTGGATGAAAAGCCCTTAGTGATGAGGTGTGCCACATAGAAGGATTTCCTGACTGTTGTGGCGATGTGGTTATTGAAGGTGAGACCACTGTCCACCTGTGTCCCTAAGTCTCTTTTACTTTCATAATATTAGGAAAAGGAGAGAATAAAAAAGGGGCAGTGTAGAAGCATGGATCTCACAGAGTGCGTGAAGTCTGAAACTCTAATGTCCACCCATACTACTCCCTGACTGCAAACCCATGAATGAATAGCCACAAAATTACTTGTAAATCACAATGTGAAGGTAAACTGACCAGATATATGAGTCCTGCCTCTGGATAACCTGGGTGTATCTGTACAGCTGAGAGGTATGGCCCCAGTAGGATATGGCCATTCCATTAAGTTGAGAAAAGCACAAGAAGGAGATGCCCAGCCAGCATACTAACAAGGTGCTGGACCATTTACACAGAACCAGCAGTCTACTGTCTGTAGCTGCCCCTCCACAATGGCAGGAGTGTGCCAGAATGTGCAGTCTATATGCCTCAGAATATTGGTCTCAGCTTCATTCATCTTGTATTTCCCTGGTAAATAAATGTAAGCAATGAATGATAACTGTCAGTAGTTGATGACATGTTACATCGGGTCTACTTCTAAACACCGACACGACGATTCCCCGACACAAAACTCACCGACGCCAAATAACCGACAACACACAAACCCGACACAAACCCGACAACGCAAAACACCGAACACCAAAACACCGACACACGGAACGTAAACAACAAGCGACACTACATACCATACACACTAGCCCGGACCCAAACCCTAACCCTAAGGTCCGACACTATCGCACACTTCACCTACCTGCACCCTAACCCTAACTCACTTACACACCCCTAGCCCAAGCTCCGACACTAACGCACACATCACCTACCTGCACCCTAACCCTAACTCACTTACACACCCCTAGCCCAAGCTCCGACACTAACGTACACATCACCTACCTGCACCCTAACCCTAACTCACTTACCTGACCACTCCTACCTCCGTCACTGTCGCACACTTACCGGGTCGCGATCGCAGATTACCCTTGTCGGTCTTTCCACTGTTGGCGAATCACCCTGTCGGTATACGTACCTGTCGGTCATCTGGCGTCGGTGATTTCCGCGTCGGGGAATCGGCGTTTCGGTCTTTTGAATGGGACCCGTTACATCACATTGTAAAACAGTACATATGTCAGAAAATATGTTACAACCAGATATCCTGCAGAAACAGGTTGCTAGGTGTAGCTGCAGCACACAAAACCCTGAACTGGAGTCCAACCTTCCCTGGAATAGATGCACACACTCAATATAGAGAAGGTTATACTGGGCATGCTTCTACACTTAAGAAATGAGAGTGAAACCCCTACCTATGTACTTATTGCTACTGTCTGACAACACAGTGGACTACAGATATCCGTTGTTCACAGATGTCTGTGCACACACACCAAATTGTACACCATTGATACTTCACACACACACACACACACACACACACACACACACACACACACACACACACACACACACACACACGGTGACAACTCCCACTGCAGTACATGTGATGGCCCAGATAACTGTGGGTGTCAATAGGTCACACACATGAATGTCAATGAGGGTCACATACCCAACACCAGCCTCACCCGGCAGGACAGGTGTAGATGACCATCAAGAAAGGCTGGGCTAAGGCCCACAAATTATGGCAATGGTGAATAGCCCCCCTCCAGACTTACCCACACATACTACAACAGGTCTGGCAGTTGCATTTTAGTTCTGAAGGGTATGAAGTCTGAAAGTGAAATCAATGCCATTAAAATCTAGCATGTGTACTCTATTGATATGCCTCCTTTTTGCATGATAGGTCACAATACAATATGAAATGGAAGCCAACAGAGTAACCGGAATACCACTACAGTTATTGCAAATGTTTAAAGTCCCCAGATGTGCACCCCCCCCCACAATCCCATGTATTAATGCAGTAACATGTAAGTTTGAGGAGTAATATCACTGAAGCACAGATTGCCAGAGCTGTCCCAATCTAAATTGTTGCATGTGTGCAATATGCAGGGGACAGTGTGGTCAGTTTGTTGTGTGTTTAATATTGCCTGGAAGTGGTCAGCATGTGGGCCTGGATGGTTGTGTCTCGGTGGCCTAGGTACAGTACAGTGGTCGACAGGACCATGTTCCAACAACTGCAGTGCCAACCACACTGTTTCTCAGCTACATCCATGCCAGCAGTTGTACATGCTCAGATGTCAATATCGATCACTGTTGGAAAGCTGGATGCACCATGAATGGTGGGCCATACATAGAAACTGTGCACAGGTGGAAGTAACCTACACAGAGTGCGTATAAAATAACTTTCAACTGCACATAACTTTGGAATTATACATAGAGGTTAGTATCACATTAGTTGTCCCTCTAGTATAGAACACTGGTAGTCTGGCCAATCGCTAACAGACTGTAAAAGGCACAGTTAATAAAGTAATGGCAGGCTGTCCATGTCCACACCCAAGGCAGCATAAGGGAAATGTCCCAGGTATATCTGTGAGTCAGGTGCCAGTAGCTTTCATACCACACATGCACCCAGCTCACCCCACCATCAGCCACAGGTTTATCACAGGTCATATCCTTGATGTAGGGAATGAGTACAGCATGAACCCATCTCTGTATGGGAATACATACATGATGCTGCATACGGAATAGGTGTCCCATGCAGGTGTGTCCCAGATGTAAGCAGCAACCTGCCCACATCCATACTCGTGGATCAGTATGAACAGGAAGGATTGACAGGAACACCTCAACCACTTACCACTGTCACCCCAGGGTAATCCACTGGCTTGCAGCCTGGGAACGTATGAGTGACAGAATGCACTGGCCTGCTACAGATGGCCTGCAGCACTCTCTAATGGCCTACAGTCCTCTGGCAAAGCCCATACCTCACCCATAGTGCCAATGTACGGAATGTCAAGAGGTCCCAACTAACAACCTAACACAATAAACAGAAAACAAATGTGAGGCCATGTTGACAAATGCCAGTAGCATTCCTCCCCTTGTCCTACTGCAAGACTTGTAGACTAGGCCATATATATTACTGGGATAAAGGCCCAACTATAGGGATACCTCTCAGATATTGCTTTCATAATGTTAGGAAGAGGTGAGAATAACAAAGGGGGGGGGTGTAGAAGCATGGATGTTATGGAGTGTGTGAAGTCTGAAACTCTAATGTCCGCCCATACTTCTCCCTGACTGCAAACCCATGAATGAATAGCCACAAAACTACCTGTAAACCACAATGTGAAGGTAACCTGACCAGATATATGAGTCCTGCCTCTGGATAACCTGGGTGTATCTGTACAGCTGAGAGGTATGGCCCCAACAGGATATGACCATTCCGTTAAGTTGAGAAAAGCACAAGAAGGAGATCCCCGGCCAGCATACTAACAAGGTGCTGGACCATTTACACAGAATCAGCAGTCTACTGTCTGTAGCTACCCATCCACAATGGCAGGAGTGTGCCAGAATGTGTAGTCTATATGCCTCAGAATACTGGTCTCAGCTTCATTCATCTTGTATTTCCCTGGTAAATAAATGTAAGCAATGAATGATAACTGTCAGTAGTTGATGACATGTTACATCACATTGTAAAACAGTACATATGTCAGAAAATATATGCTACAACCAGATATCCTGCAGAAACAGGTTGCTAGGTGTAGCTGCAGCACAGAAAATCCTGAACTGGAGTCCAACCTTCCCTGGAATGGATGCACACACTCAATATAGAAGGTTATACTGGGCATGCTTCTACACTTAAGAAATGAGAGTGAAACCCCTACCTATGTACTTATTGCTACTGTCTGACAACACAGTGGACTACAGATATCCGTTGTTCACAGATGTCTTTGCACACACACCAAATTGTACACCATTGATACACTGGATAGGAATGCTCACACATATCTAAGGCCAACATAATATAATATGTCAAACATACACACACAGAGACGTGGGGAAGAGAGAGATAGACAACGACAGAGATAATCCATTTATGAGGCCTTTCCCACCCAGTACACATCCCATTGGCCTATATCACATGATGTACTGATGTCATTCACTGTAGAAATCCCTTTGGTTAGCCCTCAGCCCTATAGTCTCAGTGGTGCTCATGATAAATGTGTAACACTATAGTACAAATAAGTATTCATGCAGTATTTGTAATCTCAGTCCTGTCACATGTAAAGTTTTGTGTGTGTGTGTGTGTGTGTGTGTGTGTGTGTGTGTGTGTGTGTGTGTGTGTGTGTCTAGATGAATGTGGTTCAGACCATTCACCCTCATTACATCCCCATTGCCCTACTTTAACACTCCAGCCGATGTCAGTCACCCTGAGATAATGCTGTGGATAGCTTATAGCCCTATAAGCTCTGTGGCGCTTGTGATAACTGTTGGAGGTTTTTGCAGTTGCCCGCCTCCACTGTAGATTTGATCTGGGACACTCCCCCCAGTCCCATCTCTTTACCTCATTCTACCTAATAGACTCCTTCTGCATTGTTTTTAGTCATTTTTAATTTAATTGCATTTTTAAACTGTTTGGTCTAACATTGCTACATACTCAAGTGTGCTAGCTTGCACTTCATTTGAATTGTTTTGACTGCTGTTTTAGTTACTTTTCTGTATGTATATATATATATATATATATATATATATATATATATATATATATATATATATATATAAAAAAAATATATATATATATATATATATATATATATATATATATATATATATATATATATATATATACCTTTCCTGTAACTAGTGTAGTCCAGATTCAGATTTGCTGTATCCAGGACTGTATGTAAGCTTCTGAGCCCCCCCAAGCTTTCTGTGTTGGAGGGAAGCCTTCTAGCTTATCAGTGGGAGTGGTAAGCACTAGGTAACCTATCTACCACATAAGGAGTGGTTCTGGCCCAGAAATTGTAGTTATTGGCCGTTTGGGCAGTTTTTCCATCTCTCTCAACTTTCTGATTTAAAAGCCCACATTTGCACTTGTTTCCCCCCTTTCCTGTAACTAGTTTAGTCCAGTTACAGATTCTTACTTTTAGCACTTCAATTTGCTTATTTGTGATCAGCACTTGTTCAGAACTTGTAAGCACTAAATAACCTACTAATTACTACAGCACTCAACCTTCCTCATTACCTAGAGGAAAACAGTTTGATACTTACTTTCCTCACTTGCTTAGAGAAAAACAGCTCTTGTACTCACTTTCCTCACTTATCTAGAGGAAAATAGTTTTTTTTATTCAGACATGTCCAAGGGTCAGCTCCCAGTGTTCTCTCCTGTCTATCTGATAAATCTGGGCATCTTGGGGCAATGTAGACATTGCCTCATGTACACAGACTACCTTCTCCTCCTACCACCCAACACTACAACCTGTGAGAGATGCACTTATCTAGCCAAACTGGTGGTAAAGCTCTCTCCAATCACAATTGAACTTGACAGTCAAGAGGAGAAGGTAAACACTTACACCACACCACACTCATCACATAGTCTCACTAAATCTACACCACCAAAATCCACACATAGAAACACAAAAACATTAATGGAGGCTCTCAATAATAATCTGCTCAAGCAACAGAGACCTCCAAAGCAGAAATGCAAGCAACCTCCACCCCCCAACACAACCCAAATGACACATAGCCCACAGATTCAGTGTGCCACTCAACCACAGCCAATAAGGCAAAACAACATACCCAACACACTAGTCATAGGCGACTCTATAGTCAGGCACACTGACGTCCCACTCACCAGGCTAAACAGGGAGAAGGTTACTGTCAGCTGCCTGTTGGGTGCCAGAATCCGCCACATAACCCATGCACTCAGGTCACTCCACAACAAGTACAAATATGACTCTGTCATTGTCCATGTTGGTGTGAATGACCTGAGACATACCTCCCTGGACTACATGAAAAGAGACATGGAAGAGCTCTCCAATCTTGTAGCACAGGCAGGTATGACCCTAGCCCTGAGTAGCATTCTGCGATCATCAAGAATGATGCCGCAGTACAAGGGCAAAATGATTGACTTCAACAATTGGCTAAGCTTCTGGTGCCATTCTAAAGGGATCCAGTATCTGCCTGCCTGGGATGACATGGTCGACAGACCACAATGCTTTGCCAGAGATGGCCTGCACCTGTCACCCCTGGGATTCTGGATACTGGCTAAGGTTCTTGAAACCCCTATAGTGCCTTTTTTAGGCAAGGTTCAAATGACAAATTCACCACCATAACAGGAACAGGCAAGAAAAAACTGAGGGTGATGCTACTCAATGCTAGAAGTCCAAATCTCAAAATGCACTCACTCGAGGCACTCCTTAAAATGGAGAACATCGATATCTGTGCAGTGACTGAGACCTGGTTCAAGGCTCCAGAGAGCACCCCTGCACTTCCAGGCTATAACTCATACCACACTTTTTGGCCATGTAACCTGAACCAGAACACCAAAGGCTGAGGTGTGTCCATATTCAATAAGGATATCCACACCTCCAGGCTAGTTGCTCAGCATAATGCAGCCAAGGTTATCCAAGTGCAACTAACTCTGGGCAAAACTGCAATCCAAATTGTAGCTTGCTACAGATCACCCACCATGCCCCAGGATTCCCACTCCTCTTTTCTTGATATACTGGAAAATATTAGGGTTCAACCAAACACCCTAATAATGGGTGATTTCAACTACCCCACCATTAACTGGGAAAACTACTCATGTACCAACTCCTTCGCTCAACGCTTTCTGGGATTCATAAACTCCAATGCCCTGGATCAACTTATCCACACCCCCACCAGGGACAACAATATCCTAGATCTAGTCATTACCAATATGAGTGACCGGTGTTTCACACCTGAAGTCAACGCCTCATTGGTCCGATCTGACCATAAGCTAATTACCCTAGATATCCACATCCTGCCTCCACACCCCCCCCCCATTAAGGAAACCATGGAAAAAAAATTCTCCAAAGCCAACTTCATGCTTCTTAAGACTGAAGTGGTGAACTTCATGACACCCATGCAGATGGACAATACAGTTACGACTACTGAATCCTACACAACTGCACTTTATAAGCACTTACATGAGTGCATGGATCGTGCTATCCCAAACAGAACCAAGATGCTATCCTCCAAAAAAAAGGAAGCCAATCTGGTGGTCCCCTGCCATAAACAAACTGTACAACAGAAGGAACAAACTCTTGCAAAAGGGAGTAAAATCCCATGAGTGGAGGAGCTCCATTGTCAGCCTCAGTAAGAATCTGCAATCCCTGATAAAATCCTCCAAAGCTAGTTATGAAAAGAAAATCGTCACTGATTCTAAAGACAACCACAAAGCATTCTATAGCTATGTCAAGAATCTCAATGGCAACACTCAGATCTGCTCTGACTTACAGCACAATGGCACTAAATATACAGACCCAACTGATATTGCCAACATCCTGGCAGATAGGTTCAGTGCTAACTTTACCCCCCTGTCACCCCCTAAAGAGCCCATCTCTATACCGGAAGAATGCAAAGTTCCTGTAATCACGGCTGCATGGGTAAAAACCACACTCTCCAAATTCAAGAACACAGCATCCATGGGACCAGACAACATCCCAGGCTGCGTTTTACATGAACTACAGAATGAACTGGCACCCCATCTAAGTACCATGTTCAATCATAGCCTCACCTCAGGCTTTGAACTTTGTGCCCGCTGAATGGCGCACAGCAACGGTTATCCCACTCCACAAGGGGGGAGCCACCACGGACCCCGGTAACTACCGCCCCATTAGCCTGACGAGCCTGGTCTGCAAGGCCATGGAACGTATCATCATGGAACTTATAAACAAAGACATTGGTAATCTCCAAACTCTTGATCCCACCCAATTCGGGTTTGTAAAAGGCAGATCATGTCTCCTAAACCTGATAGACTTCTTTGAAGCAGTCACCAATGCCATAGACAAGGGTAAGGTGGTTCACACAGCCTATCTAGATCTTGCCAAGGCTTTCAACACCATCCCCCACTCTGCAATTATAGATAAACTCACTAAACTAGGTATAAATCCCTATGTCACAAGATGGGTTGCCATCTGGCTCACTGACAGAACCCACACTGTGAAAGTAGCAGACTCCAAATCCGACTTCGGACCAGTGACAAGTGGAGCACCACAGGGTTCAATCCTGGGTCCTCTCCTGTTTAGTATCTACTTCTCTGAAGTACAGGCTAACACAGAAGGTCTTTGGCTAACAAAGTTCACAGATGACTGCAAACTAGGAACCATAATCGAAACTCCTAACGATGTTGACATCCTACAAAATGCCTGGTGTCAAAGCCATGGCCTCAAGCTCAATGCCAAAAAGTGCATTGTCATCCCCTTTGGTAAAAACTCTGTACCCGTGAACTACAACATAGGTGGTAATATACTTAACACCGAAAGTGTGATAAGAGACCTTGGGACACAGGTGGACAGTAGTCTCTCCTTTGATAATCACATCACCTCAGTAGTCAGGAAATCCTTCTACATGGCACACCTCATCACAAACGGTTTCTCATCCAGAAAAAAAGAGGTCATTGTTCCCCTCTACTCATCACTCATTAGACCCTTTATAGAGTACAACGCCCCTTTTGGTATGTACCTCACAAGACATCTAGAACAACTGGAAAGGCCGCAGAAATACCTCACAAAGAGGATTACTGGCCTCAAACAGATGCCCTACGCAGACCGTCTAAAAAAACTCCAGCTTTACTCCATCGCATATTGCCTACTCAGAGGTGATCTCTGCCTAACATACAAAGCTATGTCAAACCCAGAGCTGTTGGACATGCTCCACTTAAAGAAATCCCAATCCCTCCGTGCTACACACTCTAGGGACTTAAACCTTGTCACCACAATAAACAGAACATGCCGGAGGGATAGATTCCTGTCCCAGAGACTTCACATACTCTGGAATAAACTACCTATCTATATCAAACAAAGCTCCTCATTAGCACTCTTCAAGAAAAATCTTGATGATTGGATGGGAAATAGGAAATTCTCCCCTGGGATCACCTCTGTGGTTCTGCTCAACAGTGGCACAGGAAAATAATTTTCTTGGGTGGCAAAAGCCAGGTTACCTTTTTGGCTGGGCTTGTATAGGCTCCAGGGCCCATAGCCTAGTACCTACCTATGAACCTATGAATACTATAGTGTAATAAACTAGTTAGGTAGGCGTTTTAATCTTGGTCCTAGCAACTTTGAAAATTTGTGTGTCTGTGTGAGAGAAAGTGTGTTTATCTTTGTAGAGACCTCATTTTGGGGGCATTCATGCTCACTACACTTCCCTCACCCCTCCTTTAGCACTGCTGCTGATGTCACTCACCTTAGAGGCATATTTGGACACTCTTTTAACTATAAGCTCTGTAGCGCATTTGATAAATGCAGAACAATGTATTAGTAATAAGTACATAGGTAGGGGTTTGACTCTCATTCCTAGCAAGTGTGTGTGTGTGTGTGTGAGTGCGTGTGTGTGTGTGTGTGTGTGTGTGTGTGTGTGTGTGTGTGTGTGTGTGTGTGTGTGTGTATATATATATGTGTGTGTGTGTGTGTGTGTCTGTACCTTAAAGATTTTTGGCCACATTTACACCCAGTACACTTCTCAATGCCTGACTTTAGCAGTCATGCAGATATCATTCACCTTAGAAGTACCTGTTGGCAACCCTCAACCATGTAAGGTCAGTAGTGTGTGTGGTAAATGCGTAACCATAAAGGTCTGGAAGCATAATTAGATTTAGGTTTGAACCTCACTCCTGGCAAATGTAAATGTGTGTAGGGTAAAGTATTTTGTGAAATCTCTCACCCACTACATCACCTAATGCCAGTATTTACAAGGGCTGGTGATGTTCCTCACCTTTGAAGTACTTTGGGACAATATCTGTCCTTTAAGCCCTGTGGTGCATGCAATAAATGAGTACCACTGTAGTAGTAATACATAGCTAGATAGGGGTTCAAAGCTCAGTACTGGCAAGTCTGTGTCTGTCATCAGTATCCTGTGTGGGTGTTGGTGTGATTGTATAATAGGATCCATTGGGGGGTGGGTTTTGCTAAATTATTATATTGAGGACATAGTATATGTCCCAAGGTCCACATTACAAGGCCAACAGTTGTCAAACACCGTAGAGGTTGGTGTAGACAATCCACAGCCCTAAATGTGTAGTGCCATGTGCAATGACTATGTGACAGTATGGATTAGTTAACAATATAGGCAACCCTTCTAATGCTCAGAGACCACTCTCCACCCAGAAATCATACACAAACACACTTGGCTAGGCAGCAACCACTATATCAGTAGTTCTTCTGCAAATTGCCTTACAGATAGTACCCATGGTGTGATTGCAGTAGACTCCATGTCAAACCGATGACCAGACATGACTGGTGTAATACAGGGTATGGACCCATGACCTCTCATGTTTGGGATCTATCCTTCTGAGGTGCAGGAGAACACAAAGGCACCCTGGCTGTTAATGTTTGGATACAAGAGTAAGGTGGGTGGTAGCATTCCCAATCTATGTGATGCTGACATCACACCCAAAAGCCACTTGACACCTATGACTATTGTCAGAACTCTGGACATTACCTCAATGCCAGGAGATGTACTGCCATGACCTTTGGGAACACCATGGCTCACATGAAGTAATACATTGGTGGTAGTCCACTGAACAGTGACGTTATAACAGAATGGGGAACACAAGTTGACAGTCAGCTGCCTGTTGACCACAACAGTGCCACTGATATCAGAAAGTACTTTGATTAGTTACATCACCTGACTGAGTGTGTGTTATCCAGCAAGTAAAAGGACATGACGCCCTGTTCCATCCCCTCAGTAACCCAATCAATGTGTACAGTGGCTCTTTTGCCATGTTCCCCACTGGACACCTGCAACAACTGTAGAATCTGCCAATGTACCCCACAAAGGGAATACCATGCCTTATACACATGCCCTGTGTGGATATACTCCAATAACTCTAATGAATCCCTGTATCATACTGTCTATGTGGGTGCAATCACTACCTCAGTTGCACAGTCATGTCTCACCAAACAAGGTCAGGAAAGCTACTTCTGAAGATAGAAATCTGTCCACACAACATGCCCCAGAGACTTCAAACACACTTCCACACTTAAAATAACATGCATGTGGGACATGTGCACAACCCAGACACTGTCTGTGTTATGGAATATTAATCACTGGCCACCCACAATAGAAATCTGGATGAGTGGATGGGGAATACAATACCCACCCCTGGGGACTACTCCAATGACTATACTCCTGAACCACACTGAGGACTATTTTCCTGTGGCCTGATACCAGGGTATTCCCTTGGGCTAGCCTTGTAGAGCCTTCAGGCCCATTCACCTACTACATACCTATTAAGCAATGAACTTATGGATCTCAGTAATGGCAAATGCGTGTGTGTGTGTGTGTGTGTGTGTGTGTGTGTGTGTGTGTGTGTGTGTGTGTGTGTGTGTGTGTGTACAGTAATCTCAGTGTGTTTGGTTGATGAATATCCCCTGTGGCTGTGGTTATTAGCAATCTGAGGTGTCCAAACCACAACACGTACCATTCTCCATTCTACAACATATGTTGTAAATCAACATATACCTATGTACAACCCTCAGCCCTATAATCTGTAAAGCATATGCAACCACTGTGTTACAGACTGGGATTTCCATCCACATACAGCTGTACCCTGCCTATGACATAGTGGATGTGTTACCACACTGCCATACCCCGTGGTCTTGCTGCAGGGCCACATCCTAGTGACACACAGATGCCTAGAACAGAAGTGGGATACAGCATCTGAGAACACATTCACTCAGCACTTCACTTGTCTGGGAGAGAGGGGTAAAGCTGGCACTGAATGTATTGCCAAGACTGTGGCCAATATCTGTTGTCTCATGATAGGTATCAGCATTTTTCAGTCACTCACAGCACTTGTGTTTAATGCTCTGGAGGTTGTTGATGTAACTATCAAAGGCTGTGGTGATTGTCATCAATGTCGCCTGCATGTCTGCCGTCATAGATGCCTGTAGGGGATTCCATGAGGGATCCAAAGTTGTGTTTGAGGCTAATAAGGGAGTTCAACAGTCATGGGACACAACCATTCTCTGCAACAGTGTTCTCCTTCTGATGTATGCTTTAGTAATAGCAGGGGTCAATCACATTGTCTCCCAGTGTTTGGAGGACAGTGTCTGGGTTCTGTTGGCTCTGGCTAGTACCATGCATTCATGTACCTGTTTGTACCGTGCATATGTGTATGATTCCACAGCCATGCAGCTATTTCCCATTGCCATGGGTGCAGTTAAGTCATCCACCTCTGTTTTCATGGCTGCAAAGTCAGCTTTGGAGAGGTTTTGCAAAGTGGTTACCTTTGTGGGGGGTGTGGCTGACATGTTGAGTTCCATGTTGATTACAGCCTGTTTGGATCTCACCAGGTAGGGTCCCATATTTAAGTAGTCAACACAGGTCAAGGTTGTTGCATCCTCTACTGGGGGTCAGTATGAGCTGGTCCAGGGCACTGGAAATGATGAATCCCAGAAGTGTTGGGCCACTGTACCGATGCTTAGCTACTTTCCCCAGGTGATGGAGGTATAGTTGAAGTCTCATACTATGTCAGTGTTGCATTGGACCATCATAGATGCCAGGGTGTTGAGGAATGTTCATTGACAGTCTAGGGACATAGATGTGGACCTATAGCAGGCTATGGTCTGGATTGCACTATTACTCCAAGGCAGTTGTACCGGATGTATCTCCAATACATAATGCTGGGATACTACTCTGGAGGTGTTCCTAGCCATAATGAATACAGAGACAACAGCACCTGTGGAGGTGTGATGTGGTCCATGTTTGGGGGCTGACAGCTGTGGAATGCATCATAGCCTGATACTGCAAGTCTGCTGTCCGCTGCTGTGAACCACCTCTCCATTACAGTAGACGTGTCCTCTGCTCCAAGTGCTTTGAGTGACTGCATCCTGACAGTTAGATGTCTACTATTGAGCAGCATGAACCTCAGATAGCATACATGTCTAGCTGTTATGGTGGTAATTACATTAGGAATATTGCCTAATAAGGCATCATAGAGGTGGCAAGACACATAACCAGTACCTGGAAACCCAGCGCTAACAGATGTAGGACATCTGTGGAAAGTCATTAGGTTCCGTCAATCATGTCATCCCAAACAGAGAGGTACTGGATCCCCTGAGAATGACACAAAACATGTAATCCAATGTTGCAGTCAATCTTCTGTTGGCAGTACTGCAGCATCATTCTGGGTGATGGTGGTACACTGCTCAGGGCTACTGTCACACCTGTCTGGACCACATAATCAGAGAGTTCAACCATGTTGCTTGTCATGTACTCCAGGGAGGTGTGTCCCAAGTCATTCACACCCACATGGATACAGATTGATAGTCATAGTTGTGGAGTGACATGACCGGCTGTGCCATGTGTTGGATGCTGGCACGTGATAGATATTTGGCTGTTGCCTGCTCCATATTCAACTTAGTGAGTGGGATATGTGTGTGCCTCAGTACTGAGTTACCCATCACTGTATTGTGCAAGGTGGTTAGCCTTAGGAACTTAGGTTGAGGGGCACAATGTGTAGGTTAAATATGTGTCCCCAGGCATGTGCCATGTGGTGCTGTCTGAATGGGTGTCTTGCTGGCCTGTGTTGTTTGGGAAAATGTCCATTGATTGCCTCTGGGAAGGTCAGTGTGTGACTTTTCACTGTATGTCATGGCTGTCAAAGTGGGTGTCATGGTGAGCTATGTATTCCACATGGTGTGCTGCAGGTGTTTATCTTTTCATCTTCACCTGCTAGTCCAGTCTTTGCTGGAGAGTGCACATGTCCACATTGGGTGATATACGGGTAACACTCACAGGTCTGAGTATTTGGAATGTAGACGGGAGGGTTGTCTATGTACATGAGGCAGTTGCAACAGTGCCTCAGAATGGACAAGTGCACCAGTTTAATGGGTGAAAGCACAGAAAACTGCCCTTCAAACATGCCAGGAGGGGTGGACATAACTAGTAAGTACTGGGGGTACATCTGTGATGAAAGAGTACTGCTGACAACTCCTAGGTATGCCACACTTCTTGATACAATAACCTGGTGAAGTGCCAAGCCATAATGCTAGTTGAAGTGCAAGACAGAAAGAATTAGCATGATGTTAGGGTGGAACAGAAGCAGACTGTCTGCCACCTGTAATACTTTACTGCAGCTGTGCAGTTATCAGCAGCTTTGGCCATATGAAAGCTCAATAAGCTTTGTAGCACATGCAGTAACTGCATAGCACTCTACTAGACATAGCTAGATAGGCAGGAGTTCTAATCCCAATACTGGCAAGTGTGTGTGTGCGTGTGTGTGTGTGTGTGTGTGTGTGTGTGTGTGTGTGTGTGTGTGTGTGTGTGTGTGTGTGTGAGAATCATGTACTGTCTGGCTTATGGCATTTTTGACTTGTGTACTAGCCTTCACACTTCCCCTCACCCAAGTCTAGTAGTCCTGTTGGTGCCATCCACCTTAGAAGTACCTTTGGACAAGGTAGAAACAACTATTTGGCTGTGTGTGTGTGATTGTGTGAGAATCATGTAGTGTGTGGGTTACACCATTTTTGACCTGTGTACTTCCCCTCACTCCATTTTAGTAGCCCTGTTGATGTCATTCACCTTAGAAGTACCTTTGGGGAAAGTGGTAATGTATAAGCTCTGTGGCATGTCTGATAACTGTGTAGCACTATAGTAACAATAACTAGATAGACAGGAGTTCTAATCTCACTGCTGACAACTTTTTGGATGTGTGTGTGTTTGTGTAAGAATCATCTAGTGTGTGGGTTACCCCATTTTTGACCTGTATACTACCCTTTACACTTCCCCCGACTCCAATTTAGTAGTCCTGTTGATGTCACCTATCTTAGAAGTACTTTTGGAATAAGTGGAAATGTGTAAGCTCTGTGGCACATCTGATAACAGTATAGCACTATAGAAGAAATACCTAGATAGGCCGGAATTCTAATCCCAATACTGACAACTGTTTGTGTATGTGTGTGAGGATCGTATCTTGTGTGGCTTATACAATTTTGATGTGTATACCATACACAGCTGGTGACCACCTCCTGCTGCCATTACTTTATATAGTGTGGTGACACATCTTGCCGCACATGCAGCAGGTTAAACCATTGTACAGTCCTCTGTACAGACGTGTCTGGAATATATATATGTTTGCAACCTATACGTGGTCGGAAGTGGTCTGTGTGCCTTAACAATGCCCATGTATGTGATATTGTAGCCATATAGCCCACAGTGAGTGTACTGACACATATGACATCATGATGTACCATACCTGACTGAAACATCATGCTGATATGACGTCTGCCACCCTCACAGGTGGCTAGCCTTGTAGGTGCAATACATGAGTCCAGATGCTTGGTTTTACAAGTGAACTGTTCCTGTTATGGGTCACATTAAAGGCTGGAAGAGGTGTGGACTGACATAGTGTGGCCCTAATTGGTATGCAACAGGAACACCTTGCATCTTAACAGGGGTGTGTACACAATTTATATCCACTGTATACCACTAATGTGTCATACATGTCCCTACCTTAGGCCGTTTGTCTAGCCCATTTTTCTGGCCTCTGTCCAGATGTTTTGGCACTGACATGTTGTGAGGTATGATACAGGAATGTTGAATTCACATCAGATAGGCCCCAGTGGTGGCCACTGTGACGCAATGCATTTAACCCCAGCACAAGTGTACATGCACAAACAGCAATATAGCTATTACATAAAGCAATATAGCTATCACTGATGGTTGTGTGGATGGTAAATTGCATGTGCTTCACATGCCTGATGTATTGCCAGGCAACAACAGAACAATGTCATACTCAAGAGCTTCAGGCTGCTGTCCCATATGCAGACCAGATGGTCCTAGGTAGTTGTGAGAGGTAGTTATTGTCAGCAGACTCACATGTGGCCTTGGTACAGTATGGATGCAGCATGTCTGCACATCTACTGTACTAATCGCAATAATACTCAATGTCCTGCCTTCACCACAGATGTGCACCTCTGTGCATTAGAAAACCCCATCCACAACTGCAATTGTACCTGACACATGGATGTAGGTACAATACAGATACATGTATGTCTGATACATTAGTGTACTAATCCCCACTGGGCCCTTACCTGCACGCTCCTCATCGTGTGTGTGTGTGTGTGTGTGTGTGTGTGTGTGTGTGTGTGTGTGTGTGTGTGTGTGTGTGTGTGTGTGCAGCCCATCTCCACAATGCTTCCCTCAGCTTCATGGCTTGTCCATTAGGCGGGTGCCCCAAATTTGGTGAGGAGCTCCTCGGTGGGTGTCAGTGGGGGCTGGATGGCTGGGACCCCACCTGTGGCTAGCCTGTCCCTCTCTACAGCAGCAGCCCATTGACAGACATGTTGGATGAGGTTGGTGGCCCGATGCTGCACATGCTCATAAGTTCTGCTGTGCAGGCCATCATTTACCCTGTGGACCACAGTGTTACACAGGGCAGTCCTCTCCCGCACATCTTCAGCTCTCCATCCAAATATCAGGGCATAATGTCCAATCACATATTGGATGATGATGTCAGTTTCCCCAACAGAGAAGTCTGGTAGGTGAGTCCTCTGCATGTTTCCTGGAAAACATAAACAGGAAAAAGGTCACAGGAGCGGTTGTCAAATTGCACATCAACAGTGGATATTACTTGCACATAATCCACACTACACCATAACCCTCCAACCTGTCATGGCTATAGCAGCTTGCATTACACTTCAGTCCCTGAGATATCTTATTCTCCCCAATGTTGGACACTTGATTGAATAATCCTCTATTCTCCATTAATTTCTGTGTAGAGGGTTGACAGTGGGCATCTTCCATGTGGATGGTGTGTGGATGGTGGCAGGTCTGTGTTTGACTGTGGTGTGTGATGGGTCTGTGAGGACATGCCTGAGTTCATGTAGGAGGCAGACAGTAATGTTATTATGCCCCTTGGAGATATGCTGTTGGTGCCATCAGTAGACAATATGTATATGCTCACCATTGCAGAGGGGAGGAGTGTGGTTGATGTGCATATTGCCCTGTACAACTGGGGTGGACAGGGTGAAGATGTTACCACCTAACCTGTGTGATGCAGGTTGCCTATATCCATGGCATGTGTGTATGAGGTATTCTTTACCCCCAGTACAGGGTAAATTGTGTTGTTTCCTCTGAGACTTACAACATATGTGGAGACACAGTTGCAATTGTCCTTGGTGGTGTAGATATGTCTGATTTGTAGTCATAATCAGCCTTACAGGAAGTCATCTGTGGACTTACATGCTTTCTCAGATATAGGTTGACTTCCTTCCAAGTTGTTGCCTGCACCTATGTGTTCCTGTACAGCTAAATGTAGCAACCTATTATGTGGTTTGTGTATTGCTGCTGTCCACCAAAGGGGATTACTCTACCTTGGTGGAGGCTGGTTATACAGGTCAGGTACTGCTGAGTCTATATAGCTACAGTGGATATAAAGGGTACACACCCCTGTTACAATGCCTCGTATT
This sequence comes from Protopterus annectens, assembly GCF_019279795.1. Lineage (NCBI taxonomy): Eukaryota > Metazoa > Chordata > Ceratodontiformes > Protopteridae > Protopterus > Protopterus annectens. The sequence continues at coordinate 237,313,717 of NC_056727.1, forward strand.
TGTGAAATTGGAACATGGCACCACAATAACTCATTTCAAAACAATTCCCACCTGTAATGTGACCTATAGTCTGTACAGTTCAATTGAAAACATAACAATCTGGTCTTTGAAAACATATAGAAATAATAATCAGTACAATAAGCCAGTTGAATGAGTGTGCACACCCTTAAACTGATTTGTTGTGTATGAACCTCTTGAGATGGTTACTGCATTCATTCATCTTGGTTTGGACGCTAACATTGTGGCACATCTTCACTTGGCAATAGTTGCAAACCTTCCCAGAAACAGTTTTGATTGTATTTCAATGGAATTGTACAGGTTACGGGTCACATTCAAGATGAGAAACATTATGAAATTATCTTCTGTGGTCTGATTGTCATACAAAACACAAACCTGGCATTCCAACAGGGGTTTGTACACTTCTGATATCCACTGTATATAGGTGTTGATATAGCTGGTAGTGGTAGGCATGGATAGAGTGTCATAACAGAGTTGCACACTTCTCTGATTAATACCTGATTATCATGCCTACTCTAGTACCCATATCAGTGTCAGGACAATGCAACAACCAGTAGCTGTACACATTTATGTCTGTTGTATGCACTGACACTGATAGGTTGTGCATGTTGCATGTGTGCAAGATGTTTCTGACTGCTTGAAACCTATGTGATTAGTTTTGTGCCTTCCAGCTGAACATATGCATACATACATGTGGTCAGGTGATACCTGGTATACATTTCTGTTCTATGTTAGTATGGCACACTGTATTTACAGTCTTGCTGCTCAATCATACTTCTGAACCTGTTATAGCAGTATGTTTGGAAAATGGCACACATAAATGGGTGACAAAAGGGACATCAGTATTGATACTGTATTAATATAGCTGCACCATACATTAGTACATTGATTGCACAGTAGGGTTTGACATCACTGTGATAACCTGGAAGATATCCAACAGTCATAAGTAGCCTATTATGTTACAATGTCATTGCTCACATACCTGCCAAGGGTTTGGCTGACATAACACAGGTATATGTGTATGTAACTACAGATATCAGTTACAAATGTGCTTACTGTCCAGCAGAACACTGTACAGTTGAATGTTAATAATTCAATATATCACATGCAGTTCAACACACATGTCTACAACAGTACTTTACTATGCACATGCCCTATGTAGGTCTCTTAGCTTTAAAAGACAAACATGTGTCATGCTCATAATTACAGGTAACATGGATATGGACAACATCCCATTAACTGGCCTAGCAGTGGCACAGTCACAACCGTTTGACAGACACCCCCGTGGTTGTCATATATGAGCTGTCCTTTCCCAGGGTGAGTCAGGATCCTGAGCTGTGAACATCTCAGAGCATCACATCTGAACTAAGCCTAAAATGATGGGGGGATAAATAGGGACAGACTTTAAATATTCCTGTTACAAACATAGGAAGTTTGTAGAATGATACGTTTTGCATTACTGTGAATATTCTTAAGGATATGGAGTCTTAATCTCAAGTGTTTGTCATTACTTGATGACTTCAATCCTCAGCTATTTTCCAGAAAAGTACAGATTTCGGGAGGAACAGACAAAAAACTATGATGGTAAAATGTGGACATTCTGTGAAGATCTGTACAGTTGGGAGATATGTCTGTGATCTCTCCCACTGCAAAAGATGGTCAGGTGCTATAGCCATAGCAACTGTTCATCAGGAAATTAGTACAGCAAGTCTTGTTGGACATATATTCTTCCAAATCATATTTCCCATCATTACAGACCAAGTACTACATTCAATTACATGCTTACATGCTCCACTTACTTTTTCTTCTTTCTTCTCTTTTCCAGTTTATGTTTTATTTGTTCTCTCTCTCTCTCTCTCTCTCTCTCTCTCTCTCTCTATGTGCACTACATGGATAGAGCTGGTTTGAATAGGTGGTAGCATAGCTTTTGTAGGTGGTGCTCATGACCAGGTGATGGCCTGTGCACCTATTGGGGTTCCCCACTTGCTAATTACATGCAGAGCAGCTGTGTAGTTCTTCCAATAGCCAATGTCATGGCAGCACAAACATATAAATGAGTACTCCATGTGGGGATTGGCCCTTTCCCTTACTTGTGAGGAAGACATCCTGTAGTTGTGTGAGCTACTACCTCTTACAACAAGACTTGTGGAGACAAGCCAACTAAATGGTGGAGAAGGTTCAAGACTTGGGGGCAGAATGTGAGTATTGCTGTTATATGTTTTCGAGTACTGCTAATTTAACAGGGTTTGACTGCACATGCTACTTCTGCATGGGTTTCAGTCCGACAAAGTTCTGTGTCTGCATAGCTCTCAACTGTAGGCCCATCCACATAATGGTCACAGGTTAACCTGTTATGTTTGGACTGTTTCCCAGACAGGTGTTGTCATTGGCAAATCAGTAGCATACTCTGCTGATTGCATTATGTAAATTGTAACATCCATTTGTTTTTCTGACTTTATATCCTCAGAAAAGATATGTTACAACAAACCCTGTAACACCAGCAACTTTTTCAGTGTATAACAGCAATATTTCAAGTATTGCAATGTATTTGACCCTCTGTCCACCAGTTATGCCAGGCTTTGTCTAGATGTCATACAGTAGTAGGTGGATAGGTATACTGGTCTATCATTATTTAGTGCTGTCATTCCTGCTGAGGGGAAAGGCTGGGAAACATGGTGAAGTTTGTACATTGATGAGGATGGTGCATAGAGAATGCTCTTAGATGCCCTTGTAGCATATTTTATGTGGGGACAGTAACACATGTTTTAAAACTAGGCTGTTAGAACATGTGAGACATATTACTGATATCAAAGATGACAGCTCTATAGCTGTACATTTGAATACATCTCACCATGGGTCAGTATGGGGTTCCAAGGTACTGTTTCTGAAAAAGTCTGTTCCTCAGTTTGATGAAACATTCATAAAAGGGCAATTGTAATGTACAGACTCAATGTATTAATATTAACTGTGATACTTTTTCCCGCTGGGAGTTAAATGAGGAGTGCATTTGGAGGTTGTGTATTTAATTATGTAATTAGGTGTTAATTGCTTCTTGTGATTAAGGCATGTATTTACTCCTTGAAGTCTTTGGCCAAGACATCAGAGTATAATAAATATGTGTGAATTACTGGTTGTTTGTATTTCTCTTTGCTAGGTTCAGACATTTTATTTGTTTTGCTAAAAGGTTGTTGTATGTCTGCCCATTGTGTATGGCCTATCATTATTTTGTAGCAGTGTAGTGTTCACTTATTTATTTGGACTGTGGGGGGGGGCACATGTGAGTGTCATGGCCACTTTTGTATCCAACTGTGCATGCTGCCCCAGTTATGGGTGGTCTATCAGCAGCATATGTTTGTATAGGCATTTTGGGACATGCATATCTCTCTCTCTCTCTCTCTCTCTCTCTCTCTCTATATATATATATGTGTGTGTGTGTGTGTGTGTGTATACATGTATGTATACAAATATATATATACATATATCAGTATCAATATCAATATATATATATGTATATATTTGTATACATACATATACACACACACACACACACACACACACACACACACACACACACACACACACACATATATATATATGTGTGTGTGTGTGTGTATACATGCATGTATACAAATATATATATACATATATCAATATCAATATCAATATATATATATATGTATATATTTGTATACATACATATACACACACATACATACACACACACACACACACACACACACACACACACACATATATATATATATATATATATATATATATATATATATATATATGCAGCTCAGTATTTATTGGTAATATATCTATATATTGTACACATCTCTCTCTCTCTCTCTATGTATGTTTCTATTCAGATATATATATATATATATATATATATATATATATATATATATATATATATATATATATATATATTTATAGATACCAATCCTTCTTAATTGCACAGTGTCTCTTCCCTATTGTAAACTGGCTGTAAAAAAGGGTATACTTGAGAAAGTTTCCTAAAACCATGCAGCTGAGGTGGCTTACTAGTAAATTGCTTTGATTATGGTGTGCAGGGTTCTGGGTTCAAGGGCTGTTTATTTTGCTGCTAGGCAGAACAAGGACTGTTGGATACAGCGTGATTAAGGCAGTTTTATGCGGGTTTGCACAATGGGTAAGTGGTGCTAAGTTACGCTTAAACGAATAGGTGCTTACACCATGTAGGCTTTGCTTACCACTGCACAAATCTGCTTAGCATTTACATTGAAGCAATGCTGAAACCTGCTAAGCATAGCTTAGCCCTGGTAACCAGTTATCACATTCCAGTCTGATAAAATAGCAGGGTAATGACATCTTTAATAAGTGTATTTAATGTCCTGTACATAACATGCTTCTATGTGCTTTCATTACAGTAGTAAGGGGTGTGAGTATACTTATGGGACACCTGGGTATACATGGGTAGTACCACAATCATTTCTCTTTGTATTTGTTTCATACATGGGTAGTATCCCAGGTTATATGCAGTCACATTTGCATGTTACACCAGCTATAGTGCACTGGTTGACAAAAATAATTTAACATATATTGTATCATTATGTTAGTACTTTTAACAGTGCTTTTCCAAGTAAGTGTAGATTGCAGATTGTGGTACTAGAACCATACACCTCTGCATGCAAATCTGGGACTCTGAGTACTGACAATCTTGTTCTTGGTGTTTGAGCTGTATGTATCTTCTATTGGATATTGATCTGATATGTTGATATTAACTGTTGACTACTGTTTTTTGGACATGTCATTGAGGACTGCTGTCATGTAGTAATGGCATACCTTTCAGTTTCAGACGTCTATCTTTCAAGACAGTCATCCTAATACATAACCCGTTGGCTGTCTACTTTCTGTCTGTCCTCTGTACAGATGTGCAGATCTCAAGTATTACTATGGCCATACCACTATGTAGGTGTCCACATTGTATTGTGCCGTGGGCCTGGACACTGCTGCTAGTTCCGACATATGGGACATTCCTTAATGTGGGCCTTGCCCCTTTTCCTTGCTTGTGTGAGAGACATTACAGAAGTGGCACCCTAAAGATTCTCATACAGTAGGCGGCAATATTTCACAGGACAGGACATGTGGGCACAGCCAAATAACATGGGGAACATATCCACAGATTTGTGAATGGATTCTATGTCATCAGTGCTGTTATACACATGGTGAATTGATAGATTGACAGGGTTTGTGTGGGCATGCATTTAGTGAGTGACTTCACAACTGACAGTGGTATGTGTCTGACATACCTCTCCACTGTCACGCTGTCCACAGATTGGTCACATGTCTGCCTGTTATGTTTTGTCTGTTCCCCAGACATTTGGTGTCCTTGGTAAATCAGTTGTGGACTCTGGGGAATGCAGTCAGTAAATACTCAAATCTATTGGTATGACCAACGTCATATTCCTCATAAAGGATGTTACAGCAAACCCAGCAACATCTGTAACTGTCTCAATGTATGACAACAGTATGTCAAATCTACCCCTGAGTTTGTGCCTCTGTCCCCAAATTATGTCAGGCTTTGTCCAGATGTCAATGAGGCACAGAAGTATTTATTATCATTATTTCTTGACTTCATTCCTGCTACCATCCTAGTGATGTAGTAGACCCACAGACATGTCAGGGAAGAGGCCTTAGATATGAGTCCTGAGACTGTACATTCTGAGGTGAACTGTACATGTGAGAGGCCTGTGTATGTCTGGCCATTGTTTACAGACTGTCATGACTGTGTACACATGTCATGTGTACATGCTATTTGGGCTGTGTATGGGGGGGGGGTGGATGTAAGTGTTATGGCTACTTTATCTGACTGTGCATGCTGCTCTAGTTTCCCACTTATCTATTGTCTGTATGTGTTTGCAGGGGCAGACTGAGACATGTCCTGTACCAAAATCAGAATTCAGACTACACTGACAATTGAAACAATATATGTAGGGCTAGTGTGTGAATAGTAAACAATGATGTATTTGTTCACACTGTCCATATACTCCACTGTTCACTTTATTTACCGGTATGTGACTGTGACTGTGGTGATGTTGGGTGTGGCTATGCACTTTCACACTGGTGTATGTTTGTCACTGCTGTCACATCCCCGTAGTGCCTGATATATTTGCAAATACACATGTAATTACCCATAGCAGATGTCCTAATTCAATTACTTGTGCTATTTCAGTAAATATATTTTAGAGCACACAGGAGGATGTTACTATAGCAACTGTGTTAGCTTATCTACTCCAGTACTTCAGATACATCCTCATTATCATGACTTCCACCCACCACTTTGTCAGCCTTGGTCCAGATTCATTGCAGAATGGGGTTCTGAGCATACCTGTCAACTGGTTGGATTGTTTCAGTATGTCCAGGTTTATTGCTCATATTTCTGGTCTGTTTTACAGATTATTATCATTTCTCTGGTAAATCAGTGTAATGATATGATTGTTGTCAAAAAATGAGGACATACATTTCATTTACCTACCTCACGTCCATCAGAATATGTACGCTGAAACAAACTGCGCCATTCTGTCTAGAAGAGTACAGGGGACAATGACCTCTTCTTTTCTGGATGCTAAAGCATTAGTACTGAGATATGCCACATAGAAGGACTTTGTGACAACAGTGGCAATGTGGTGGTCAAGAGATATTGCTGTCAACCTGTGTACCCAGATCTCTTATAATGCCTTCTTTGTTCGGGGGACTACCATCAATGTGGTAAATCACGGGAACATAGTTTTCCGCAAAGGGGATGACAACACATTTTCTGACATTAAGCTTAAGGTCATGGCTCTGACACCAGTCATTGGTTTCAGTGAGGTCTTTCAGTAGGATGCCAACATCACTTGGGTAGTTAATAATAGCTCCCAACTTGCAATTGTCTGCAAACTTTGTAGCCAGAGCCCCTTCATGTTGGCATTGACTTTAGAGAAGTTGATACCAAACATGAGAGGACCTAGGGCAGAACCCTATGAGACTCCACTTATAACTGCTCAGCAGCCTGACTTGGAGTTAGCCATTTCCACACTGTGAGTCTTATCTTTGACCCAGTTTGCAACCCACCTAGTGATATAAAGATTGCTGCCTAGCTTAGTGAGTTTTTGCATGATTCCTGAGTGGGGAATGTTATCAAAGGCTTTGGCCAGATCAATGTAGGCTGTATGTGCCACCTTGCTTTCATCCACAGCTCAGGTGACTGACTCCAAAAAGTTGATCAGGTTGTTTGAGCAGGTATGACCTACCCTTCACAAAAGTAAACTGTGTGGGATCCTCAGTCTGCAGATTCCCATATCCCTGTTTATTAGGTGCATAATGATGCATTCCATAGCTTTGTATTACAGACTTAGGCAGTTGGGGTGGTATTTTCCAGGGTCTGTAGTCACACCTCGTTTGTGGAGAGGGGTGATTGTAGGAGTGCACATTTCAGTAGGGACAAAGTCTAAGGTGAGGGTGTGCTTGAAAGGGGCACACAGGTGAGATGCCAGGTCACTATGTAGTTCATGTAGAACACAGCCAAAGATATTGTCAGGTCACATAGAAGCTGTATTCTTGGCCTTGGACAGTGGTGTTTTAACCTGTGCAGCAGTAATACTGGATGGCTGGCAGTGTACTGGTATTGTGACTGGTCCTTTGAGGGGGAAAGAGGGATGAAGTTTGCTCTCAATATGTCAGCCAGTATATTGGCAATATTTGTTGGCTCAGTCTAGGAGGTACCATTGTCTAGTAACTCAGAACAAATCTTGGTATTGCCATGGAGATTCTTTACATAATTGTATGAGGCCTTGTGGTTGCTTTTACTATGTGCTCCAATTCTGTTTTCACAAATAACTATGTAGTATTTGATGATGGATCTCAACTTTGAATTGAGGCTGATAAGGGGTTTTTTCCAGTCTTTCCAGTCTGGGACTTCATCTTATTCCATATCAGTTCCCCCCTTCTGTTGTACACTTTCTTTATGGCTGGGGACCACCAGATTGGCTTTATTTTTTGGAGGTGAGGGTCCCAGTTCTATTGGGTATGGTGGTATCCATGCATTTGTGTACGTGTTCATAGTGCATTGTTGTTTGATTTAGCAGTCATGCAACTAGTCTCCATTTGCATGGCTGCCATGAGGTTAGCAACCTCTGTTGTTATGAGGCCATAGTTAGCTTTGGACAGGTTTTTCAAGATGTTTACCTGTGGATGGGATAGGGGAAGGCTGTGTGTTTCCAAAGGTGATTAATTTGTGTTAAGATATAAGAAGGAGGAGGTGACTATTGGTGTTGACAAACAGTTGCCCATATTAGCAAGGATCAGGTTGATGTTATGGGCATGTGCATTGGTACATGAGTAGCTTTCCCAGGTGATGGTGGGGTAGTTGAAATCAACCAGTATGAGAGTGTTAGGTTGGACACTAATATTCTCCCGGGTGTTTAGGAACATGGAGTGTGAGTCCTGGGACATGTTTGGGGACCTATAGCAGACTACAACCTGAACCACTGTCTTATCCAATGTTAGCTAGACCTGCAGGATCTGTAATGCATAATGTTGTTCTACCACTCTGAAGGTGTGTGCATCCTTAATGAATATGGAAATACCACCACCTTTGGCACTTCAGTCCAAGTTCTGCAGCTAACAGTTGTGGAATGAGTTATAGACTGGTAGTGCACTGGTGCTTCCTGCTGCCTTTAACCAGGTCTCTCTTACAGCGCAGATGCCATTGTTCCCCATTTTAAGGAATACTTCCAGTGAGTGCATTTTCAGATTTAGACTTTTAGTGAGCAGCAGCATGACCCTCAGATTGCATGTGTTTATAGTTGTCATATATTTCTGTATATTTATGAATATATATATATATATATATATATATATATATATATATATATATATATATATATATATATTTGTAATTATTCACTTTTCGATCTATATGTGTGTATGCATATATGTAGATATAAATGTGGAAATCTCTCTCTCTCTCTATATATATATATATATATATATATATGTATGTATTATGTATAAATTTGTCCACATATATGCATCTCCATTCATATATACATGTATACACAGAGATCCTGACTGGTTCTACATACTCCTTTCCCTACTGTTGAATGACTGTACTAACTGATATGTTGGGAATGCCATCACTATGTAATAGGGCTCAGATGGTGTAATGGTGCATTGCTTTGATTGTAGTTTACAGGGCCCTGCGTTTAAAACTTGTGAGGCCTTATTATTTTGTTGCAAGGCAAAACAGTCCTGCTGGGGAGGAAGGAATAAGTGCAATAATTAGCAGAGGTCCCTAGTTTGGGCCCCTTCACCCCCATTTAGACAGCCTTTGGACAGATTTGTTGCAGTAAGAGGTTCAGAGTGTGGATCTGTGGATCTGATATCCGACTGCACTACACACACACACACACACACACACACACACAAATATATATATATATATATATATATAAACATGTATATATATCTATATATATATATATATATATATATAAATAAATAAATCTATATATATATATATATATATATATATATATATATATATATATATATATATGTTTAGATATATGTGTGTGTGCGTGTGTGTGTGTGTGTGTGTGTGTGTGTGTGTGTGTGTGTGTGTGTGTGTGTGTGTGCTCACTACTGACATACTCTGCCTTGATTTGTATCGGTCACCCTGGTTGTTGGTAGCAGGGACCAGTAGCTGTGACAGCATGACACCTTTGAACATTTCTTGGGGGAGACCAATTGGTGTATGCACTTATCTTGCTGTCATTTGCAGCCTTGGGGTTGGACTGTGGGTGTTGGACACAGTATTACTACTGGCTTCTTATAGCTACTTTATACCTTCTTTTACCTGGAAGACCTGTGGAGGGAATTTATGCTGACACTACTGACGGTTTCTACACATATTCACAAAATCCTAGTTGAAATTATGCATACATCTTGCTACCACTCCTGGGATTTGAACCCTGGCTACTTCTGCTAAAAAACAAGTTTGCGTTTCATCAGAACAAGTTATTGAGAAACCATTGTTGCTTCCTTGAATGTTTTCTGTCTAATTCTCTCTTGGTTGTACAGTCTGACCTTGTGATTGCAACATTATGTTATATACATTCCTATACATACCTTTTGACATAGCACAGTGTGGTTAACACAACATTACTATTCTGATATCATATCTTGGTGCATGAAACTTTCAAGTCATACAATGCCAGAGAAACACAAGAAGTCCGGGTTTTCACTTTTATTGACAAGTAACTACACGTTTATTGATATATAACCTGTACATCACTATTACTCTCCTACTGGCTTCTTCAGTCATTAAAACCATACCCATTTTTAAATACTGCAAGGTGACATTCTACTACTTTTTATTTATTTGCCCTACATAATACTAACTAGATTGTTACTCACCAGCCTCCCGACACAGCCTTAGCAGCCTGCTGGCGTGGGCTTCCAAGTTCACAGCCCTCACATCTGCATCTGTACAGGAGATAGGAAAAAACATCTATGCATACCTATCCATCACATACACAGGCTGGACTTTGGAGAAGACTTATTTTGACTAATACTTACACACAGCTGGAGCATTCTCTGCCTGAGCATCTTGGACTCACCGGTCCAAAAGATCCCTCTTCCTCCGCTTCAAGTCGTCAAAGTGGTGCCAGACCTGCTCACCAGTCCGAACGATGCTAGTGACAGTGGTGAGATCTCAGGCAAGATGGTCCCAGGCCTCTGCTTTATATTGGGAGCCCTGGTACTGGTCCTGCAGCAGTAGCCCTTCATGGTCTTTAATGAGGAATCCAACCATGACCCTGGACTTCTGAATACCCCAGTGCTGCACCCAAAAGCGAACACCTTCACCTACACCAGCCATAGTGCCTACAGTGGGGAGCTACAACTGGTTATGAGCTGTATTCCCACCTGTGTGTTTTAAATAGGGCTAATTTCCCACCCTTTACTGTGATTGGACAGTTTTGAAACTGCTAAGCTAAGCACTGGGCAAACCCGCTTTGCAAAAATAACCATTGCTTAAAGGGGTTGATGCTAAGCCTTGCTTACCTCTGCGCACATCTGCTTAGCTATGCTAAATCTTGCTAAAACTTTAAATTTCACTGACGCCTCACATTTGGGGCTGCTACACTACCTTGGTTAACATATACATATTAATATTCACTACCTATTCATGAAAAATACATTTTAGTTGTATTTCACATATGATAATGTATGGACTGCTGTGGGACTCAAACCATGACTGACTGCATGTTAGGTGATTACTCTAACCACTACACTTCTTTGGTTTCACTAGTGGTATTGTGTATATTTCTATTTAGCTTCTTTTGATGTTTGAACTCTACTATGCATAGCTGCGCAACGGGCACAACTACTCAGCTATGGTTAAACTTTATTGGTTTAATAATAAAAAGATTTTGAGGATTTAAATGAAATGTAACTTTTTCTCACTTTAGGATTATGCCTGCCATAATAGGGGAACAAGGGCACAATACTAGAGACAATTTTAGCACTTTAAAAGTGCATAGGATAACAGGTTTTGTGTTAGCATGCATTTTGTGAGGTGTTTGGGAACGCAAGCATGTCGGTGTTGTGTCTAGTGTTATTTTACTTCTTCATTTAACATTTGTTGATTGGGTAAGTCCGACTAGGACAGGAAGTCTATTTTCAGCAGAGGCCTGAGGTGACATGCTCCAGATGCATGTCTGGCATGCATTCTGCGGATATACTGCACAACTGTGCAGTATATCCACAGAAAACTGTGTTTTTGCTTTTAAAAGTGCTGTAACAGCACTTTCTGAGTGAATGGGGCATGTTGCATGTGCAGGCACTCCTGTAACATGCCCCCTACACTCGTTCATGGATCGCATCCATGTAGGTGTCACAGCAGTGCGCCTTCATGAATATGCAAGGCGCGCTGCTGTGCTGCACGAACACGATCCATTCCATGTAAGAATAGCTTATTCTTGCACAGAACTTTACTGAATCCCGGCGATTATGTTTTCAGTTTCTTTGTCATTTTTTTGTCACACACTACCCCTGATACTCTGTAATTTCTATGGGAAATAATAGGAGTTATGCAATTTCCCCCTCTGTTTATATCTGCCATGCAAAATTTGCATCATTTGCCTTGCTCTAGTGTTTTGTACCTCTTATCTGACACCTTTCCTACTGAGAGAGGTACACATCTAGTTGCCCTCTAATTCCTGCTCTATTTCTCTCTTGACTGTCAAACCATTTAATAGATCACATAAGTTTTCTTCTAATTTCTCCTCGTGGCCCTTGCATGGTGTTAAGACTAGAGATTTATTGCTTGCAGATGATTGTATGGCATTACCTGAGGACCCTATTTTTTTATTTTAGTTGTTAAATTTACTACATGATTTTAAGATCATCAGAACTTTTACCCTTCAGTGGTGCAGCTTCAGAGTTGAAAAGTTGGAAACCTGATCTGGGATTTCCTTGGGTTAAGAACACCCCTTGAGTTTCTTGATGTTTTATATGGGTCTATATTAGAACATCAAAGTTTTACAACATTGAATGTTCTTATATCGACCCTTATTCAGTGAACGCTGGAAATAGCAAAGCTGCCGAACACCAAATTTCTTCCTAGGGAAGGAATTTGGTTGGCCATTACTGTGGCTTCTCTATTTCCAGCACTGTGGTGGAAAGTTAAGGGTCGAGATCAGGTAAGTGTGCGATTGTGTGTACGTGAGGGTTAGGGTGCAGGTTAGGTGAGTTAGGGTTATGGTGGGGGTCAGGTGAGTGTGCAATTGTGTGGACATCAAGGTTAGGGCAGGGTAGGTGAGTTAGGGTTAGGGCGCGTGTAAGGTGAGTGTGCGATAGTGACAGACCTTATGGTTAGGGTTTGGGTTAAGGTAAGTGGATAGATAGTAGTGTATGCACAGTTTTGTGTAGGGTTAAATGTAGGATTTTAAGTGTATGTGTGTGGATTGCTGTTTGTTTGGTGTGCTTGTGTTGTGTGTATGTGTGTCGGAACGGATAATTTTTTCCGTGGGAAAAAATTTGCTGCTCTGCATGTTCGACATTTCCAGAGTTCGCTGAATAGGGGTCGATATTAGAACATTTGACATTTTAAAACTTTGATGTTCTAATATAGATCCATTTTATATACCCTACATATATTACCATGTTAGATTTACATTTAAAGCAGATTTGGGATAAATGGTATTTATGGTGCCATAAGTGGAGGAGAATACATCTCTTATATACCAGCTGTTGAAGTGTTCATTGCACCACTGTTGTTCTATGTTTTAATATTCCAGTGTTTAAGTCCAATAAATAGTTGATCAAAATTATTTTTCAACTGAATAATTTTATTTGGGATAACAAGACACGCAGAGTGTCACTGTGTATTTTACATGCTTCAGTGCCACATCTTGGGTTAGGTATCCCATGTTTATCCTTGTATTCTAAAGCATTTACTATGTCTCAACTTTTTCAGCTGAACCTTTATTCCCCCTGTGTGGGATGTCTGTATTAGGTGATCAAATTTTAAGCAGCAAATTCTCATGCAACCTCAGCCAGTATTCTCAACCTCTCCCTTATCATTTGAAATCTTATATTTCACTCAATACCTCTTTTACTGGTTTGAAAAGTTTATATAGAATCATCCCTCCAGTGGAAGTCTGGGGATCTGCAGTGCCGTTGTGGAAATTTCCTGTGTAGAAAACTGAGATTACTGTACATTTAGATTAACAATACAAGAAGACAGGGATGCAGTGGTTGTATTAATTTCTTCAGGATGTCCGTGGATCTTGGCTGCTTTCTTCATTTACTAATCTTCAGATAATGTGGAATCTCTATATGAATTCCCACTGGAGATATATAACTCTTAGACATGCAATTCTGACCTCCTTCTTCATCATCTTTGTTCATTTCCCCTTTTTTCCTTTTGGAATAATGCTTGTATCATCTTAGGGATGAGAACATTGACAGCAAAGCTCAGAGCCCAATTATGTATAATATTTTACTTACCTGAAATTAAAGGAATCCCAGGTTTCATAGTTTCATAGTTTCATAGTTTAGTACTAGGCTATCTGCCCTGGGGCATTTGCAAGCCTAGCCCTAGAGATGTGGCTTTCGCCACCCCATGTAGTGGTACTAAGGTGTATAGGATAAATTTAGAATACTGTGCCTTTGTCTAGTAGTGACACATTGAAGACCCCCTTACTTATTAAAATTAGTTTACTATGCCTCTGTTAAGTAGCGACACAGGGGTGACCCCCAAGGTAAACCTACGATATCCCATCCAGTCGTCAAGATTTCTCTTGAAGAGAGTCAGTGAGGGGCTCTGCCTAACATGGACTGGGATTTTGTTCCAGAGTATGGGAAGCCTCTGAGTTATGAATCTGTCCCTCCAGCATGTTCTATTCATGTTTGTACTGAGGTTTAAATCTTTGGCTCTCGTGGTTCTTATGGATTTTGATTTTTTGAGGTGGAGCATGTCCATCAGTTCCTGGTTGGACATGGCCTTGTACGTCAAGCACAGATCACTTCTGAGCAGGCAGTATGCTACTGAATAGAGCTGGAGTTTCTTTAGCCTGGCAGCATATGACATATGTTGGAGACCCTTGATCCTCTTGGTGAGGTATTTCTGGGGTCTCTCCAGCTGTTGTAAGTGCCGGGTGAGGTACATACCAAATGGGGCATTGTACTCAATCATGGGCCTGATAAGGGAGGAGTACAGGGGCACGATGACCTCCTTTGATTTGGATGTGAACCCATTCATGATAAGGTGGGCAAGGTAGAAAGTCTTTCTAACCACTTTGGCAATGTGGGTGTCAAATGAGAGGTCACTATCAACTTGGGTCCCCAGGTCTCTGATTACTTTTTCAGTACTCAGTGGGTTACTGTCTATGTGATAATTTGTGGGTATTTTGTTTTTCCCAAAGGGGATGACTATACATTTCTTGGCATTCAGTTTAAGGCCGTGAATCCGGCACCAGTTGTCCGTTTCGGTGAGGCCTTTCTGTAGGATGTATGTGTCAGCTGGTGTATCGATTATGGCACCTAGTTTGCAGTCATCTGCAAACTTTGTCAGCCACAACCCTCCCATGTTTGCTTTCACATCTGAGAAGTAAATGCCGAACAAGAGGGGTCCCAGGACAGAGCCCTGTGGGACACCACTTGTGACTGGCTTTGAGTCTGACATGGCTCCCACGATCTTGACTTTATGGGTTCTGTTCTTTAGCCAGTTTGCAACCCATCTTGTGACATATGGATTTACATTTAAGCTGTTTAGCTTATCTATGATCCCCGAGTGGGGTATTGTGTCGAAGGCTTTAGCCAAGTCCAGGTAGGCTGTATGGACTGCCTTGCCCTCATCAATGGCTCTAGTGACTGTTTCAAAAAAGTCAACCAGGGTCAAAAGGCAGGATCTGCCCTTTACAAAGCTGAACTGGGTGGGATCAAGTGTCTGTAGGTCCCCAATGTCGTTGTTTATGAGTTCCATAATAATTCTTTCCATAGCTTTGCAAACCAGGCTGGTCAAGCTTATGGGGCGGTAGTTCCCAGGGTCTGTAGTAGAGCCTCCCTTGTGGAGTGGGACCACTGTTGCTGTACGCCAGTGTTCAGGTACATATCCTGTAGTAAGGCTAAGGTTAAATAACATTTTTATATGCGGGTTTAGCTCCTCTTGGAGTTCACGTATCACGCAGCCGGGGATACCATCAGGTCCCATAGATGCTCTGTTTTTTGCTTTGCTGAGGGCGGTTCCCACCTGGACATCAGAGATGACAGGGAGGTTACATTTAGCTGGGATGAGTATTTCTTCTTTTGGAGGTAAGGGAGGGGAGAAATTTGCACTGAACCTGTCTGCCAGAATGTTGGCAATATCTGTGGGTTCGGTAAATTTTTTATCATTGTGTACTAACTCTGAGCATATCTGGGTGTTTCCGCCCAGGTTTCTAACATAGCTGAAAAATGCCTTGTGGTTATCTTTAGTGTCCTTGGCGATTTTTCTCTCGAAGTTGGCCTTGGATATTTTTATGAGAGAACATAGCTTTCTACTAGTGCTGATCAGAGATGCCTTCCCTTTATGGGATTTTGCTCTGTCTTGCAGTAGCTTCCTTCTTTTGTTATACAATTTGTTTATGGCTGGGGTCCACCAGACAGGACACTTTTCTTTGGTGGAGAGGGTCTTGGTTTTATTTGGGATTGCACGATCCATGCATTCTTGGATATGTCCATAGAAAGCATTTGTGTAGGATTCAGCATTGTGGGATGTGGTTTCCATTGGCCCTGTGGGCTTAAATGATTCAATCTCAGTCTTGAGAAGTGTAAAGTCGGCTTTTGAGAAGTTTCTCACTGTAGTCTTTTGTGCTGGGGGTGGAGGTGGTAAATGTATATTATATCCATGGTGATTAGTTTGTGGTCAGATCTCACCAGTGAGGCAATACTTCCGGTGTGGAGCATTTTGTCCCCATGTTTGTGATGATCAGGTCTAGTATATTATCCCCCCTTGTGGGAGAGGTGACTAGCTGTTCCATTGCATTTGAGTTTATGAATTCCAGGAACCTTTGGGCTAGGGTGTTAGGGCTAGAATAGCGCACCCAATCTATGTTAGGGTAGTTGAAGTCTCCCAATATCATGGTATTTGGTGAAACATTCATATCTTCCAATGTCTTCAGGAAGGCTGAGTTGGGTTCTTGAGATTGGGAGGGTGGTCTGTAACATGCAACCAGTTGTATAGCAGTTTTGCCTATGGTTAGCTGTGCCTGGATGGTCTCCGATGCTTCATGAGTTGCCACTAACCTAGAGGTGTGGGTATCCTTGATGAATATGGACACTCCCCCTCCCTTTGTGGTTTGGCCCGGAATTTGGGGCCGAAAAGCATGATACGAGGTAAAGCCTGTTAGCGCTGGGGTGCTCTCAGGAGCCTTGAACCAGGTCCCAGTTACAGCGCAGACATCGATGTTCTCCATACTGAGGAGTGCTTCGAGAGCCGGCATCTTGAGATTTAGACTTCTGGAGTTGAGCAGCATTACCCTTAATTTTTTTCCATTTTTGTTTTCTAAGGAGATGGGTTCATCTTTTGAGCCTTGCCTAAAAAAGGCACTATGGGGGTGGCAAGAGCCTTAGCCAATATCTGGAAGCCCAGTGGTGACAGGTGCAAGCCGTCCCTTGCGATGCAGCGTGGCTTGTCCAGCATGTCATCCCAAGCAGACAGACATTGGGTCCCCCTAGAATGACACCAGTAATTGAGCCAATTATTTAAGCTGATCATCTTGTCTTTGTATTGTGGCATCATTCTTGGTGAGGGCAGGATGCTGCTCAGGGTCAGGGACATACCAGCCTGGGCTACATAATCAGAGAGCTCCTCTATGTCTCTTTTCATGCAGTCCAGGAGTGCGTCTCAGGTCATTCACGCCGGCATGGACAATGACGGAGTCATATTTGTACGTGCTTTTGAGTGACCTGAGTGCGTGTGTTATATGGCGGATCCTAGCCCCCGATAGGCAACTTACCATTACCCTCTCCTTGCTCAGCCTGGTAAGTGGGACGTCAGTGTGTCTGGCTATAGAGTCACCTATCACTAGTGTATCAGGCATAGTGTTTGGCCTTAAGGGCTGTGATTTATTGACATACCGATTTATTGAAGTATGTGTTGCATGTGTTATGTTTTGAGGTGGTGGATTTTTGGGTGTCTGCTTTGGGAGCCTCTGTTGTTTTGGTAAGTTTTTTAGTAGAGCCTCCGAGTATGTTTTTGTGTTATTATGTGCTTGATTTGCAGAACTCTCATTCCTTCAATAAACTGAAACATCTTGACTTGTAAATAATAAACCGAACCAGCTCCAAGAAAACCTAGTACTTTATTGGACCGAGCATTGGGGTTCAGATTGTTTGATTTCATATGGAATGTCAGTTTTGTTTAATGTTCTTTAATGCTTTTTAACGTTTTTTAACATTTCATTAAGTGGTATTGTTCAGGTTACTATATATGGTCATTACTTTTTTGTTGCTACTAACACTTTATATACATGACATTATAGTGATTATGTATGTATTTATGTATTTACTTACTTATTTATCTAGTATTAACATATTTAGAAGTATATATTATGTAATTACACTTAATTGTAGTTACAAATGCACATATTAATTGCTGTTATTGTTTTTGAGTTGTGATTGGTTTCAAGCAGGGGTCGTGTCTATTTGAGTTTATTTAAAAGCTGTAGTTTTAAACGGGTTTTTTTACTCTGATGATGCCCAACTGTTATAATGGGTGAAAGCGCTTAGTGAAACTTTTTTTGTTGTTTTCTGTCCATTGTTGTTTTGAGTGCTCGGTCCAATAAAGTACTATGTTTTCTTGGAGCTGGTTCAGTTTATTATTTAGAACTCTCATTCCTTCTTAGGGTACTGAATTCATACCTTGCCATTAAGGAATGAGCCAAGTATGTTTAGATTGTGCATTCACTTAAAATAGTTTGGTTATGTTTCTGAAAAGCAGATTGTTTTTCTGTTTTGAGGATATTAGACACCTGATGGAAGTAGTCAAAAAGGGTTTCTTCACGATTTCGTATGCAGTGGATATGCTATACAAGATGGTTCTCTAATGTATACATTTTGGTAGAGTAAACCAGTTTATTGGTTATGGTAGGAACTATCCTATCATTTGTCAGACTGATTGAAGCAGCCAGTCCCATGTCAAATAGACTATTATTCTACCCTGAAAGTTTCACTTAAAGAGCGCTCTTCTGGGTGCTAGCGTATGGCTTCTTCAGTTGGGTATTGTAGTTAGAGCATAACTTTTCTCTAAATGGAAAGCACCAGAAGATTTAAAGTGGGTTGAACTTTTTTGGGGGGTGAAAAAAACAGCTTAGCACTTTTCTGCATTCTCAATTCAGATAGGATTTATGGACCACTTTGGAGGAAATTCTTGCAAGGTTACAAGGAGCAAACAGACTTGATTTCTTTTCTTAATATACATAGAAAGATCATTAATTTTCTCTGCAAGTATAGATAATTTGTAAGGTATGGCCTTAGTCAACCTAACTTCTTACACTCTAAATATATATATGCATATGTAAATATTGTACATAGCTCACCGTTTGCCTTTCTAGATACTTGCCAGAAGCTGGTAGAATGCCTCTGATACCTTGTTCTTCAGTATTGCTACTGCTAGCTTAGCTTTTTTGGTAGCCAACCAGTTTTCCTTCTTAGCCTGATTCCTGTGTGAGAGGAAAAGAGGAACTTCCAGGGAGTGACAAGGGTTGTTAAATGGTGTACCTGTAAGGAAAAGCTTGGAAGGTATCCTTGAAACCTGGAAGAGACAGTGGCTGTTCACCTGTATGCTGCATGCTGAAGAAAGTCTTTGACCTGAAGGGTGGAGGACATACCTCTCAACTGTACAGATTTTCGCAAAATGTCCAGATTTTTGCCTTAGATTTTTGGTTCGTTTTTCATAAAATTGTGTTTTTTTGGCAAATTAGTTTGAAATCATTGATGACTGAAGTTAAAAATAGTGACATATATGTGAGTTTCAGACTTCATACCATTCAGAAAATGCTAATGTAAAACCTGTTATTGTATCAACTTTTCTAGCTATGTAAGAGCAATATTTAAAAACTGTCCCTATTTTTGGGCCTTTGCCCCACTTTTATTTATGGCCAGATATCTTGCTCTAAGAGGTTGAGAGATATATAGGTTCATAGGTGTTTACTAGGCTAACAACCACAGGGGCCTTTTTTATGCCTAGCCATGCATCCCAAATCTCTGATGAGTTCTGATACCCTTGATAAGTGTAAGCATGGGCCTGGTAGATGAACCATTTACAGGTCACATCTGTCGATTAGAGACACAGGTGCCAAACCAGGGACGAATCTCTGGTTTCCTATCCAATTGTCCAAGTTGTGCTTGAATTGGATTAGGAAGCCTGTTCCATAGACGGAGTAGTCTCTGTGATACACCTTATGTTCAGCAAGAACCGTAGAAATGCTAAACCGGGATACTGATTTCTTTTCTTTTTCTGTTATTCCCATTATCTCCAGAATTTGACAACAAGCTGGACTTTTTTTCATTTTTTCTCTTGAAGATAAATGTTTAAACCCAGGGAGCTGTTAACAACTGCTTTTATTTGGTACAGCAAAATGTTGCAATATGCAGAATTAAAACATATTTTAAATATAGAAGACTCAGCAGACAATCTGATAGCATTACAACTAGTAAATGTAAGAATTATAAGTTGTGGGAAATTAGTATTCTTGCTTAAAATGCTGAGTTCCATGCAGAAAAAAATGACATGCACAGACTATTATATGTCTGTGTGTGTGTATATATATATATATATATGTGTGTGTGTGTGTGTGTGTGTGTGTGTGTGTGTGTGTGGACATGTGTGCGTGTGTGTGCGCGTGTGTGCGTGTGTGTGCGTGTGTGTGTGTGTGTGTGTGTGTGTGTGTGTGTGTGTGTGGACATGTGTGCGTGTGTGTGCGCGTGTGTGCGCCTGTGTGCGCGTGTGTGCGTGTGTGTGCGTGTGTGTGTGTGTGTGTGTGTGTGTGTGTGTGTGTGTGTGTCATAAAAATGAGGTCTTTCTTCATTTTTCCCTGGCAAATGGCTTGATTGTACGTGGTTCAGCAAGAAAGAGAAAGAGAGAGAGAGAGACATTCACAAAGGTCACACAAAAGAATGACCAATGTGCAAGTCAGGTAGATTTCCTTTTAGTAAGAAAAGGCAATTGATTTTAGAATTAGCAATTGCAAAGTCATCCCCAGTAAAAGAGTTAGCTAAAAGCATAAACCACTGATTGTCACACTCAGCTGTAAGCAGTGGTCAGAGAAGGCTCTAAAATCAAAAGAAACTAAGCTGAAGACCTAAAAGTTGACAGTTGAGAAATCTCAATAATTTGAGGAAATTCTCAGGGTTCTACTTCCTCAGGAAAAAGAGAAAATAGGTGGAGTTGAAGAAGAATGGAAGTGCTTTAAAGTAGCATGTGTCAGGACTATAGAACAGATATGTGGCTGAGCCAGGTATGAAAATAAGCTTCATAAGGAAAATGATGGCAGATGTAGAAATTCAGGAAGTTAGCAAAAGAATGACTGAGTGCAGGAAAAAGATGGGCCTGGCTATGAAAAAATATTGGTTGGCTAACAGAGGCTAAGACAGCTTCTGGAAAGAGACTCATCAGCTGGCAGAAAAAAAAACTCTAGGAATTTGCAAGGAAAAGACAGAAAGATAAAAAAAGATAGTCATCAGAACCCTTCATAAGAGATGTCAGTAACTGCCTCATCAACACTCCACAAGACACCAAAGGCAGATGGATGTAGCACTTTTAGTAGCTGAAAAAACCTGACAGAAGCTGTACTGCCTGAGACACTGCCTACAATGAAAGAAGAGGAGCCCACCCTAGAAGAAATAATAACAGCACAAAGGAAATTGAAGCCAGGGAAGCAGCAGGCTCACATGAGGTCACAGACAATATGATCAAGATGGTGGGTGAGATAGGGGAGAAATGGCTTGAGAGGGTAGTCATAGCAGTATGGAGAGTATACCAATGACTGGAGAATAAACAATCTAGTGCCTGTATACAAAAACAAAGGGACATTTACAACTATGGGCAGTATAAAGGTATCAGACTATTGTCACTCTAAATTAAAGTTTTGTAGAAAGTGACTGATAAGAGTAGTTGAAAGAATGCTGGAAAATGAGGATTCAGATCAAGATGCAGTACAACTGAACTGAAGTTTGCAATGAGAGAGAGGTAGCTGAGAAGAAGCTAGTGATGAAGAAAGAGGACAACTGGGCATTTTTAGACTTGGGGAAAGCATTTGACAAGGTAAGAAGGCTGATTTTGGCAATTTTACAATGTTTTGAAGTCCCAGAAACATTGGTAGAATTCATGCAGGCTATGCACAAGGACCTGATGACACAAGCATGTACACTGTTTAGACTCACAGAGGAGTGCTCAGTGATAGTGGATGTCTATCAGGGTTCAGCTCTCAGCCCACTACTGTTCGTAATGGTGATGGACTACATTAGCAAACAGGTCAGATGGGACAACTCAACAAACCTGCTGTATGCAGCCAATGTGACATTACAAGCAGACTCAGAAAAAGAACTTCAAAAACTGATAGGGGAATAGAATTCAAAGCTGAAGTATGTGGGATGAAAATGAATACAAACAATACAGCTACAATGGCAATAAATGGGGAAATTCAGAAGAAATCTGACAATTGAGATAGAAGGGAAAATAGTGGAATAGGTTAACAGCTTCAAATATCTGGGACAGGTGCTTCAGAAGAAGGATAGTCTAAATGAGGAGATCAAAGCTAAAACTACAGGGTCTGCAAGAAACTGGCATAGATTGTCAGGGTAGATTGTGACAGAAGAATGCCAAAGAAGAAGAAAGTAAGGTATGCAAAACAGTGGTGTGACCAGTACTACTATATGGGCAGTGAAGATGAAGCTGGTGAGGAAACTAGTGGTTATGGAGATGAAGTGCTGGAGGTGAGTGGTAAGGTGTACACTGTGGGTCAGATAAAGACTTTAGGACATCAGAGCAGACACCCAAGTAACTCTAATGGCAGAGTAGATCCAAGTGAACAGATTACAGCGATTTGAATATGTGCACAGGAAAGCAGAAGACAACCTGATGAAGATGATTTGGGACAGATAAGATAAAAGCAAGAGGAAATTAGTGCATACAGCAAACAGATGGATTCATTGTATGAGAGAAGACCTACAACCAAGGGCAGCCACAGGCAGGTGCAAGGGGGTGCACTTGCACCCCCACCCCTGGAAGGGTCTGACCGAGAGATTAATTTTCTTTTCATTTTCTTTTAATAACAAAAAAAAAATTTAAGGGTGTTCTTCTTTAAGAACGCTCCTGCAGCTTGCTGGTCCGGTCGCATCACATCTGTGTGTGCAGACATCCTGTTCCTCTTCACCACCGCTATTTGAAATTACTGTTCATGTCAAGTTTAGTATGGGAATTTAGTTGTGTTTAATGCTACAGCAACTAAGGGAATTCTTCGCCCACGCTATTTCGCTATTTGTAATTGCTTTTGCTTCTCTTCACATCCTGTCAGGTAAAGTAATTTAGTTGTGTTCAATGCTACAGCAAGTAAGGGAATTTCGCCCGCACTTTTAGAAATTGCTTTTGCTTCTAATTTAGTTCATGTTAAGTCAAGTAAGGGAATTAAGTTAAGTGTTACAGCACAGAGGTAGGTGTGTGTGTGTGTGTCTGTGTGTGTGTGTGTGTGTGTGTGTGTGTGTGTGTGTGTGTGTGTGTGTGTGTGTGTGTGTGTGTGTGTGTGTGTGTGTGTGTGTGTGTAAGAAGTAGGTAGGTCTGTGTATGTGCATTTTTAAGAGGGAGGTAGGGGTGTGTTTGTGTGTGTAAGAAGTAGGCAGGTCTGTGTGTGTGTGTGCGTGTGTGTGTGTGTGTGTGTGTGTGTGTGTGTGTGTGTGTGTGTGTGTGTAAAAAGTAGGTAGGTCTGTGTGTATGTGTTTGTAAGAGGGAGGTGGGCATGTGTGTGTGTAAGAAGTAGGTAGGTATGTGTGTGTGTTTGTAAGAGGGAGGTAGGTGTGTGTGTGTGTGTGTGTGTGTGTGTGTGTGTACATGTAAGTAAGAGGGGGAAGGAGTGTGTGTAAGGGGGTTCATACCTCGCAATTATCTAGATGTGTGACTCATATTTTCAGTTTCTCATAAAATTGTGTTTTTTTTTCTGGCAAATCATTCAGGACTGAAATCAGAAAATAATGGCAAACATTTGAATTTTAGATTTCATATAGGTTCATAGGTTCATAGGTTTATATTAGGCTATCTGCCCTAAGGTATTTATAAGCCTAGCCCAAAGTTATGTGGCTTACGCCACCCCTTATGTTAGAAATAATGTGCCCATTAGTTTGTTGTGCCTCTGTCCAGCAGTGACACAGAGATGATTCCCGGGGTAAACCTACGATCTCCCATCCACCGGTCAAGATTTCTCTTGAAAAGAGCCAGCAAGGTGATCTGCCTCACATGGACTGGGATTTTATTCCACAGCATGGGGAGTCTCTGGGTGATAAATCTATCCCTCCAGCATGTCCTATTTATATCCGTGCTAAGGTTTAAGTCACTTGCTCTAGTGGTTCTGGTGGATTTGGATTTTTTGAGGTGGAGCATGTCCATTAATTCCGGGTTGGTCATGGCCTTGTATGTCAGGCACAGGTCACCTCTGAGCAGATGGTATGCAACTGAATAGAGTTGGAGTTTCTTCAGTCTGGCAGTATATGACAGGTTTTGGAGTCCCTTTATCCTTTTGGTGAGGAACTTTTGGGGGTCTCTCCAATTGCTGAAGGTGTCGGGTGAGATACATCCCGAATGGGGCAGTGTACTCGATCATTGGTCTGATAAGTGAAGAGTACAGGGGAACAATGACCTCACTTGATCTGGATGTGAATCCCTTCATGATCAGATGGGCAATGTAGAAGGTCTTTCGAACCACTTTAGCAATGTGAGTGTCAAATGAGAGGCCACTGTCAACCTGGGTACCCAGGTCCCTGATAACCTCTTCTGTGCTTAGTGGGTTGCCACCTATATGGTAGCTTGGGGTTACCTTGTTTTTCCCGAAGGGTATGACTATACACTTTTGCGTTTAACTTCAGGCCATGGCTCTGGCACCAGCTATCAGTTTCCGTGAGACCCCTCTGAAGGATGTCTGTGTCTGATGTACTATCCACTATGGCACCCGGTTTGCAGTCATCCGCAAACTTTGTCAGCCATAGTCCTCCTATGTTTGCCTGTACTTCTGAGAAGTAGATGCCGAACAATAGGGGCCAAGGACTGAGCCCTGTGGGACACCACTTGTAACCGGCTTGGAGTCTGACATGGCTCCAGCAACTCTAACCCTGTGGGTTCTGTCCTTTAGCCAGTTTGCAACCCATCTTGTGACATATGGGTTTACATTTAAGCTGGTAAGTTTCTCTATGATACCCGAGTGGGGTATTGTGTCGAAAGCTTTTGCAAGGTCAAGGTAGGCTGTATGGACTGCCTTTCCCTCATCAATGGCCTTGGTAACTGTTTCGAAGAAGTCGACCAGGTTCAAAAGGCAAGATCTGCCCTTGACAAAGCCAAACTGGGTTGGGTCCAAGGTCTGCAAGTCCCCTATGTCCTTGTTTATGAGTTCCATTATGATCCTCTCCATAGCTTTGCAGACCAGGCTTGTTAAGCTTATGGGCGGTAATTACCAGGGTCCGTAGAGGCACCACCTTTGTGGAGTGGGACCACAGTTGCCGTACGCTACTCCTTGGGCACATATGCTGTGGTAAGGCTAAGATTAAACAGCTGCCTTATGTGCGGGTTTAGTTCTTCATTGAGTTCATGTAGCACACAGCCAGGGACACCATCTGGTCCCATTGATGCTGTGTTTTTAGCTTTAGAGAGAGCAGCTTTCACCTGCGCATTTGAGATGTCTGGGAGGCTACACTCTGTTGGGATAGTTATCTCTCCTTTTGGGGGAGAGAGGGGGGTGAAGTTTGCGCTGAACCTGTCTGCCAGTATGTTGGCAATGTCTGTGGGATCAGTGATTTTTGTATCATTTTGGACTAATTCTGAGCATATCTGGGAGTTTCCACCCAGGTTTCTGACATAGCTGAAGAAGGCCTTATGATTGTCTTTTGAATCTATGGCAATTTTTTTCTCAAAGTTGGCCTTTGATGATTTTATGAGGGATCGTAGTTTCTTGCTAGTACTGATCAATGATGCCTTCCCTTTTTGGGATTTTGCTCTATCATGTAATAGCTTTCTCCTCTTATTGTAAAGTTTGTTTATGGCTGGGGTCCACCAGACTGGACGTTTGCCCTTGGTGGAAAGAGTCTTGGTTTTATTTGGGATTGCCTGATCCATGCAGTCCTGAAGGTGTTCATAGAAGGCATTTGTAAGGGCTTCCGCAGCTTGGGTTGTGGTTTCCATTGGCTCGGGGGCCTTGAAGGATACCACACCTGTCTTGAGTAGTGTGAAGTTTGTTTTAGAGAAGTTCTTCACTGTGGTTTTTTTTGTTTGGGGGGGGGGCGGGATGTGGATTTCTAGTGAGATTAGTTTATGATCTGATCTCACCAAACAGGGATATACTTCCGGTGTGGAGCATTTTGTCCCCATGTTTGTGATGATGAGATCTAGTATATTTTCTCCTCTTGTGGGGACGGTGACTAGTTGTTCCATGGCATTTGAATTTATGAACTCCAGGAACCTCTGGGCTAGAAAGTTGGGGCTTGAGTAATGTTCCCAGTCTATATTCGGGTAGTTGAAGTCACCCAATATGATGGTGTTTGGTGATACATTTATACCCTCCAGTGTCTTCAGGAAGGCTGTGTGGGTTTCCGGAGTTTGAGAGGGTGGCCTGTAGCATGCTACAAATTGTAGAGCAGTTTTGCCTATGGTTAATTGCACCTGGATGGTTTCCGATGCTTCGTGCGTAGCCACCAACCTGGAGGTGTGGGTATCCTTGATGAATATGGATACACCCCCCTCCTTTTGTGGTATGGTCCGGGTTTTGGGGCCGGAACGCATGATATGAGGTAAAACCTGATAGTGCCGGGATGCTCTCAGGAGCCTTGAACCAGGTTTCAGTCACAGCACAGACATCGATGTTCTCCATACTGAGAAGGGCCTCGAGTGCGTGCATTTTGAGATTTAGACTTCTGGCATTGAGCAGCATTACCCTTAGTTTCTTCCCGTTTTTGTTTTCTAGGGTGGTAGGTTTATAATTTGAGCCTTGCCTAAAAAAGGCACTATGGGGGTGGCAAGAGCCTTAGCCAATATCCGGAATCCCAGGGGTGACAGGTGCAAGCCATCCCTTGCAAAGCAACGTGGCTTGTCAAGCATGTCATCCCAAGCAGACAGACACTGGATCCCCTTTGAATGACACCAGAAATTAAGCCAATTGTTAAAGCTGATCATCTTGTCACTATATTGTGGCATCATTCGTGGTGAAGGATGGATACTGCTCAGGGTCAGGGTCATACCTGTCTGGGCTACATAATCAGAGAGCTCCTCTATGTCTCTTTTCATGTAGTCCAGGGAGGTACGTCTCAGGTCGTTCACACCAGCATGGACAATGACTGTGTCATACTTGTACTTGCCGTGGAGTGACCTGAGTGCTTGTGTTATGTGGCGGATTCTAGCGCCCGATAGGCAGCTTACCGTGACCTTCTCCTTGTTCAGCCTGGTGAGTGGAAAGTCAGTGTGTCTGACTATGGCGTCACCTATGACAAGTATGTTTGGTGTTGTATTTGGCCTTAAGGGCAGTGACTGCTTTGTACACTGATTTTGTTTTTTATGTGTTGTTTGTGTGGTGTCTTGAGTTTGCAGTTGCTTGGGTGTCTGCTTTGGAGGCCTTTGCTGTTTAGGTAAATTTTTAGTCAGAGCCTCCGAGTATGTCTTAGTGTGTTTATGTGTTTGATTCAGTGGCGTGGTTGAAAATGCATACTAATGCAAACCTTGTTGTCCTATCCACTTTCTAAGGAGGTAGGGGGATATATGTGTGTTTCAACTCTACAGATTTTCACAGAATGTCCAGATTTTTGCCTTATATTTTGGATCTGTTCTTCATAAAAATTCAGGTTTTTTTTGACAAATCAGTGGGATGAGCTAAGGATTAACATTGCTAAATAATGACATATTTGAGTTTCAGACTTCATGCCCTTTAGAAAATGCATTCTAACACAAATCCTGTTATTCTAGCAACTTTCTAAATTGGTACCTAGTTTTGGGCCTTTGTCCCCAACATTATAATAGGCTTTGTCTAGATTTCTTGTGCTAACAGATTGAGAGGTATGGTGTGTGTATGTGTGTGTGTGGGTGAGTGTGGGTGTGTGTGTGCATGTGTGTGCGTGTGTGCGCATGTGTGTGCATGTGTGTGTGTGTGTGTGTGTGTGTGTGTGTGTGTGTGTGTGTGTGTGTGTGTGTGTGTACTTATGTATAAAAGGGAGGTAGCATACCCCTCAGTTGTCCAGGTTTTTGTAGAATGTCCAGATTTTTACCCCATATTCCTCCTAAAAATTATTTATTTATTTATTTATTTAAATTTGTTGACCGGGAGTGTCCAACTGGATGTGGGCCCATTTTCAGCGGAGGCCCGAGGAGAAAAGCTACACAGTAAAATAAACAGACAGTAGTTACATTGGATTACATAGTGATTAACAATTTAACACAGAAATTACTTACAACATATTTACAGATGAAGAACATAGTACATCAGTAGACAACTAGAATCTTTATCTGTGAAGTACATAACCAGCATTAACAAATGTAATAATGAGAAGTTCCTGCTGTATAATAAGTACTAGGCTTATGAGCATCTGAGCTTGCTATCATCAAGGTAGTTAGTGGAGGTGAAGGAAAAAGGATTGAAGTTGCTAAATAATAACAGACATTTGAGTTTTAGACTTCATACCCTTTAGAAAAATGCATACAAATGCAAATCCTATTGTTCTAGCAATTTTCTAGGTTCATGAGAGCAATATTTATAATCTCTCCCTATTTATTTTAGGCTTTGTCCAGATTTCTTGCATTAAGAGGTTGAGGTGTGTGTGTGTGTGTGTGTGTGTGTGTGTGTGTGTGTGTGTGTGTGTGTGTGTGTGTGTGTGTGTGTGTGTGTGTGTGTGTGTGTGTGTGTGTGTGTGTGTGTGTGTGTGTGTGTGCGCGCGCACGTGCGCGCGTATGAGTGAAATGCCCTAGTTAGAGTTAGCAGGTGGAATTTATTTTCAAGTGCATTTTCAAGGAATTGTGAGCTTCAAGGGAAGAAAAGTTTACTGCTGCTCATGCCAAGTCTGCTTAAAATTTGCAATTGTTTTGTTTAACAAATGGCATCATGATTGTGGTATAGAATTTTAAAGCAGTGTTAGTAGCACAACAGGTCGCATTCTTGTGCCTTGATGTCAAGGGCTGTAGATTCTAGTCTCTCAGGAAGTTGATTTTGTATTTTAAGGAAGTGGGGAGCTGCAGTCCTAAGAATGTTCTCCTCTGGATGAGATGCCTAGAAACTATGAACCTGTTTTTCAGCTTGCCACCCATTTCCTATTGCAATATACCAGCTTACCATTTTTTTTAATGTAACCTAAGCAATTTATTCTTTGAGGGCAGCAGGCACTGAATTTGTAGATGAAACACTGAATTATAAACTTGTTTTCTAGCAACAACTTCTTTATTAGTTTCAGATATCTTTAGTGTGGAGTTATTCAGAAGACTTACTTCTGCAGAGATTGTGTATATTAACTGATATTGGTGGATTGTAATGGCAGACATTTGTGACCTTTTATGGTTGAAATGTTCTGAATTGGGCAGTTTGTCATTATTGGTTCATATGTTGTTTCATTGCTTACTGGAAAAATGTTCAAAACTATAAATTTAAAACACACTCTACAAGTGGTGCTGTATTATACAAGGGCTATAATTCAATTTATATATTATAATAAATATAGTCAGTAAGGTGAATCAAATAATTTTTGGATGGCCCTAAAAATGTGTGCAAGGAGCCTATGGTTTGAAAACAGCAAAAAAGGTAAATTTAACCTGCCACTGGCCTGATGCATTTTCTTTGAATGTGAGTTTCAATGCTGTTTCAGTGAATGTGAGTTTCAAAGGTAGAGTGCTTTAATGCTAAGTATGTTTTCATTATAACACTATTGCTTTGTTTAATGTCTATCAGTGTTTGTGGTATAAAATTTCAAGTAAAAGTTATAAATTAAATCCAAATATCTATAATCATATCATTGTAGAAGTAAAGCATAAAACAATATACACACTGAGAGTTTTGAACAGTTTTTAGGGCAACTGGGGAGAAATAGCCAAGTAATGGGACACTAGAATGGCTGCGTGCGAGGGGTTTTGTGTGTGTGTGTGTGTGGGGGTGGCTCTGGGTTTGCACCCCTGTGCAAAATGTCCTTGCCTACAACAGTGAGGAATGAGTGTTAAAGAAGGTAGAAAAGTTGCATTGAATTGAGAGAGATGATGACAGCTGATCTTCTTCTTCTGGCTTTTTCACAGTTAGGGGTCACCACAGCGGATCACTGTCCACTCATGATTGGCAGTGGAGTTTTACGGTGTCGAGTTGCCAGCCTGGTGCCCAACCTTCCACAGAAGGCACACACACACACACACACACACACACACACACACACACACACACACACACACACACACACACACACACACACACACACACACACACACGCACACACACCTAGGGCCAATTTAGAGTGTCCAATCCACCTACACCATGTCTTTGTGATGTGGGAGGAAGCCAGAGCACCTAGAGGAAACCCACGCGACCACAGGGAGGACATGCAAACTTCGCACAGAAGGCACCCCAGCTGAGGATCGAACCGGAGAACCTCTTGCTGTGAGGCAGCAACGCTAACTGCTGCACCACTGTGGCCGCCCATGATGACAGCTGATCTGACACCCCATTTCATGTAGAAAATGGGAAATAGGGAGTTGATGATGAAAAGTTGAAAAAAAACTGAAAATGAAAATCATTCAAAGAAGTTAAGTTAAAAGATACTGAATATCATATACTGCAAGCAGAGCAAAGTTAGATTTTCTTTCACAAAGTGGCATTACTACAGAGAGACATAAAGGATTAGCACCAGTACTAGGCTAATATAAATATGTGATTACTGATAAGACAGTCAGGATCATCTTTGTTGCACATTGCAGCATTGTGAAAAAACACTATAGTAGAAAATGTGGACTACACATCACTGGCCTAAGGATGGAATCACAAATTATTTCTGCTTCTAAAGTTCTTATGTTATCCAGTGACCATTTATAGTCTGGACATATCGCAGTAGGAGGATTTCAATTCAGTATTGTAATGCCACACCTATCCTGTCTCATACTAAAGACATCCATGTGGAAGTGAGAACAGTACGATATTGTATATTTCCTGATATATGACAGACTATTGGCAGATGTGTTTGGTCATTACATGTAAGTAATAGGTGGTGTTGTAAGTGTCTTCAATGCTGTATCAGTTTTATTAGAATCTATGGGTTTCTGTGTACTTGAGCCTTATTCTGGAAACTAATGGATATGATTTTGTTACTTAGTCAAGGAAATGTATTGTGTATCCAAGTGTTAAATTAGCATAAGTATATTCAATAATTTCTTCGTTAGTCTATTATGGTTGACTTGTGTTTATGTTAGGCTGCTGATGTAACAAAAGTATGTAAGACTGAATTATGTTTTAAACTACATGCAGTCAGTAATGTTTTTATAATATCCTTTTTCTTTTGTTTGCCTATTTTTACTTCTGTTATTGGTACTGTTGTGATACTCAGGTTTTAATAAATGCACTGATACATTAAAAAATATTAAATGATCATTAATTATGGCTGACCACTTTAATGTAGCTATGGGTGGAGATAACCTGCCAGCTCCACTAGTATAGAGGGATACAGCCTTCACTATGACCCATGTGACCCACATTTTATTAGCAGCTTAGGCAATTACTCCAAGTGACATGAGAGACGATGGGAATACCAAAGTTTGTTCTGCCCATCCCTGTCCAGTGGACAGGATTTTAGCAAATGGGCTGGAGGCAAGACTACTGCCATGGTGTCAGTGGTAATTCCTGAGACACAACTGAGACCACAGCAAATTGGTGTTAGGCTCAAAATATTGTTGAGATTCCAAACAGAGGTTATGTTACTGCAGTGGAGAACAGTCCTCCTTGCAGCACAACCTTACACACTATGCAAAAGGGTGTGGTGCTACAAGCATGACCTGGGTGTTAGGGCTTAACAGAGCAAGCCCACTGTAAGTTGCAGTATGGTCACTCCTCATGTGACCTGTTTCACTTGGTGATTTCAGATGGCTTTCTCAGCTTTGAACCTTCATAAGGAGAACTTGATGACCACTATGTGTAGGGATGTGCAAGAAGGTAGACCTTCCTGATGTGGGTCTCACAAAGTGACCACCACACTCTGGGGAACTATAGAGAATAGGAATATCTGGATTTGGCAATTCAGGAAACCTGATGTCATTAACTGCTGCTGATGGAAATAGTCTGGTAATACCTAAAGAAAAAATGTCTCTGATTAGTGTCTGAAGGTCTTTTCTTGGGTTATTATGCATAGCCAGTATCACACGCTGTTTAAGCTACTACTACTACTCAGACAGACACACACACACACACACACACACACACACACACACACACACACACACACACACACATCTAAAACCTTTTGAATGCTAAACAGCATATTGCTTTGAGTTCACCCCCCCCCCATCATTTCCATGAGTGTGTATGCAGCATTGAGTTGACTAAACTTTTCACACTGTGGGTAAATGCTTCACCATCCATTTAGGGGTAGTTGTGGCACAGTTCCATATAAGCAAAAAAAAATCTTGTGTGTCAGTATTTTTTCTAGGACACCACAATGTTTTGTGAGTAAGTGTGTCATAAACAATATCATTATAATTTGTGAGGAGAGCCGTCTATAATCATTACAGATCAAAGTGAATTATAATGGTAGCTCTCTGTGAAAGACAGCAAATAGTGGATAATGCTTTGATATTTAATATTACTGGAGTTTACATTTGAAATTGTTTGTGGGGTCAGTTTTTTAGCATATAACTAGAGATTTCTTTTTATAGCTTTGTTTTAATAAGCTGAAAAAATATGAATCCAGTGAAGATGTGAAATATACTCTGCTTGTTTAATAAAAGAAGATTATGTAACATAATACTACTAATATTACTAATACTAATACTAATACTAATACTATACTAATATTAATACTAATACTAATACTATGTATGGAGTTCTATTCTCAGGTAGCACAACTGCAGATATAAATGAGGACCAAAGAACTGAAACCTTAATAGGTGGCTTCCAAAAATAACAATAAAGTAGAGCTACCATGAGGTAATGTTCTAAGATTCCCTGCTAGAAAGAGTGATAGTTAAGGTGTAACAGGAACATATCAGCTTCACAATTATTTTAGGAAGAAAAATGAAACACACCACTCTGATCTGCCTTGCTCTGCATGGGTGGCCATATACTAAAATAAGTATGATGAGGTGATTCTTTAGTGACAGATGTCCTTTCATGGGCTTGGTCCAGTATGACTCAGCTGCTCCTTTTATTTCATATTAATTAAAGAAGAATTGCAACAGTGTTACTGTAAGTATTTAAGGAACACAGTAGCAGTCCAAAGGAAGTTGATAAAATGCGGGTGTTATTCATAAGGACTTGTACATCATGCAGCAAGACAGGTACAAAATTATGTATATGGTCTGATGCCATTATGTACATACAGTATGCTATCCACATCCCATATATGTTAAGTATATATCCCCCATGTCATAAGATTCCAAAATAGTACACCACCACCACTAAGGTCCCAGTGGGATAACTTATGTGACTTCAGTTACATACTGACAGTGTGCTCTTTGCCATTACAATGATTCTCCCCTTGTCTGCTGATACATTCCTAAGCATACAGACCAGAGTACAATATCAGTGCTTAAGTTAAAAAAAAGTACAAAATTAACTGTTACATGTTAAAAAATCTTAGTAGAAATGTTCAGTAAGGTGCAGGCAAATCTTTAAAGCTTTATCTTAACTATATTTATCCCTGACAATGGATGTCACACAGCACCAGTTCCAGAGCCATAGCTCCACAGCCACGTCTAGTGAGTAAATCATTTTTCATTTTGAAAATGAAACCTTTGTAAGTACAGGAGGCCATTTGTAGGAAACAAAACATTGTTATTTTAAAATAAAAAAACAATAAAACAGAGAAGAGCGCGGTACTTAATGTTACATTATAGGTTCATGAATGAATTGTTTGCAATTGTTTATGAATACAGTCCATTAAAAAATAAAAAATAACTTGCATCATTTATTAAAAATACTTTCAATCTGATGTGTAAGGTACCTACAAATTCTGTTAATACTTTAGTATATCACTTGTAGAAAAATACTCCACTCAGAAATTAGTGCTGTAAAGTAAATGCTTTTATGTATACATGCATTCAACTCACAGTTCCTTTTAGCTTGTTCTGATATTCCTACATCTTCCCTGGGGCCTCGCCTATAACCATGGAGGACATAGCTGGCAATGACATCTGCAATGACATACTCAAGCCAATCCATAGACGTAATCCTGCAGCAATGCATAGCAGTTGATCTCTTTATACTGATAACACATCATTTTATACATGCAAGTTTAAAGGACTTTAAAGAAATTACACTGTCAGAAAGTGAGCCTGTGCTTATTATTTTTTTAATTTATCTGTTTCAAACTAGCTTGCAAATTTCCTCAAAATTTCTAATGTAGGTGAGTTCGTCCCTTCTGTTTACAATCAGCATGCCCCATTCTACTTGGGAAGTATTAAAGAGCGTAGTAGTAAAGTGCTGGAAAATACTATTTTGTCTGTTAAACTGTAATATGCTTAACTGATGCAACAGCTAATCATAAAACATCAACAAATTTCATCTAAAACATATTTCATATACAGCAAATACTCTTCCAACCTCCCCAAACCTGCATGTGGCAGAGTGCCCCCAACATACTTTTAATTAAATATACTAACACCAGAATCACACAAGCATAAAGAAAAGAGAAAGTGTCCCCCGGATTCTGCAAGCCTTGCACGGTGTGCAGGACTAGTGCAGGAGCTCCAGTAGGCAATATGCTGCCGTGCGATCCAGGAATAACCTGTAGGGACGTGCACGAGCGCTCCTGCACTAGTCCTGCATGGAATCAGCCCCTGTATGCAAATTACCCCATCTGCAGGAGAAATACATGCAAATGAGGTGAATTTGTGATCCAGGAAGCTGGAAACCGGACGTGCAGGACTAGTGTAATCTGTAGGAATGTACTCTGCCAGTAACGGAGTACATTTCTGCAAATTACAAAATGGAGCCATGACAGCTCCAAATAAAGGGTGGATATCATGTAGAAAGCATGCCAATGGCCAGCTATAAGGCCATTGGCACGGAAAACATTTGCAAAATTAAAAGAATCAGCTTTTATTTTTTTTAGCTGATCTCAGCTGTTTAAGCGTAGGGCAGCAACGCGCAAATGGGATTGTGCGGAAAATAAGAAAAATAACATTAATAAGCATTCTAACCAAAATAACTATTTTGCCATTATACTCAATGGCAGGCAGAAGACAACATGGCCAGTAAATAGTGATTGCTAAGGGGGTAGGCTCAGTGTGGGACATGCAACTATGCATTAGCAGGCAATCCTATGCAAATGATAGGAATGATACTGAATCCCAGATTTCCCCAGCATGCTTGTCAGCACCCAACAGTGTAAGACCAGGAATAGCTTGGTGCAAGCCTAGGAGCTAGCTGACATCATAGGGGTGTGTGTGTTAGGCATACTGTAAGCGGATTGGAGCCTTGTGGCTCGGGTCTGCTCCTAGCTTGGCAGAGCTAAGCAAAGAGGTGTGTCTGAGGCTGCCTAGCACTCTTTACATTGTCTAAGTGGGCGCCTGCGCCGCACACCAGGTTTTAAAGGAAAAAAAAGTAAACCAAGAAATTGCAGCTGTGTGCACATTTGAGCACTTTGTTTGCAAGGTGCACCACAGGCTTAAACAGGAAGGCAATGGGAAGGGAAAACAGCAGTAGGAAGGTAATGTAGGAGAACTAGCATAGCTGGCAAGTGAAATGTATCAGAATCAGCCAATTACACAGGCAGCAGACCAGCCCAGCCCAGAACACTACTATAAACTATGCAAACACCTTTCCCTCTGGTTTTTCCAATACTCTACACCACCGGCATATACAATTGGGGAAATCTTAAACAAAACAACAAAATGATAGGAGCTGCAATAGCTATCATACAACAACATGTGGAAGAGGCTGAGGGTGGTGAGGATGTGAATGCTATCGACCAACCCACAGTGAGGAGACAGATAAAAGTGTGCAGACCCAGGGTAACCTACCAGGGGCTACATGAGCTGAGATGGTGGAGTGCTACAGGGTGGACAGGGTCCTCTTACAGCAGATTGTTGAGCTGTGCTGGCCACGCCTGCACACAGAACTAACAGAGGGGAACTCATCCCAGTGGATATCAAGATATATGTAGGCCTAAGAATACTAGCTACAGGTACCTTCCAAAGACCAACTCAGGATATGATGGGGATCACACAGGCATCAGCATCCAGGGTACTCCACCAGTTCCTGGATGCCATGCCAGCACATGCCAGTGAGCACATATATTTCCCCAACACCCGTGAGGCATTGGCCAGCAATATGCAAATGTTCTACCAAATAGCAGAATACCCTGAGGTAGTGGGTGCTATAGACTGCATGCACATATGCATCAAAGCACCATCTGGTGAGTGGAGTAGGGTCTACATCAACTGCAAGGGCATCCCCTCTATCAACTGCCAGATCATGTGCGATGCCCATGGCATAAT
The DNA here is from genome assembly GCF_019279795.1 of Protopterus annectens. Classification (NCBI taxonomy): domain Eukaryota; kingdom Metazoa; phylum Chordata; order Ceratodontiformes; family Protopteridae; genus Protopterus; species Protopterus annectens. The sequence continues at coordinate 237,350,165 of NC_056727.1, forward strand.
AATGAATGTGTGTGCTGGCTGCCCTGGAAGCTATCACAATTCCCACATCTGGCATCTGACGCAGCTGTACCAGAGATTTACCAGTGGGGACATCCCTTACGTTCACCTAGTGGGGGATGCTGGTTACGCACTGGAGCCATGGCTGGTGACACCCATCAGAAATGCACACACACCTGAACAAGAACTCCATAATGAGGCACACGCACAGACCAGAATTATAATAGAGCATGTGTTTGGGATGCTCAAGTCATGGTTCCAGTGCCTGGACACATCTGGTGGAGCCTTGCAATACTCACCAGCTACATGTATCCAAATTATCATTGTGTGTGCCATGCTACACAATATGATCCGGTGGAAACAGCTGCAGTAGGAACAGCACGGGGCAGGGCCACACAGCACCCCACCATTGCCTAGGCCTGCACAGGCACAGAGTGACTCAGAGGAGGTACAACCTGAGCCTGCCCCAGTAGGCAGAAGGAGGCATGTCCAGTATTCCCAGGCCTTGGCAAAGAGGCAATCATAGCACATACACTGACACAGGAGGGATCCAGGGGATGACACCTCTCTCTGACTCGCACATACAGTAAAAGGGATGCCAAACATGACACTACCTGTGCTCAACCATGTGTAGGGAGTGTACTAAGTGCATCCGGCATAGACAGCCCTGCAGCACCACCCTCAATACTGGCACACCCACAAGGTAAGTCACTCAACCTACCAATTGCCGAAGGGAATAGTATGTGTTGTTACCTGTATGTGTGAGCATGCAAGGGAATCAGGCGGCTGAATGGTATGTCAGCAGATAGTAGACACTTATAGTGACACCATGAGAGCTGTAACAAATACTGGTGTTACCATAGTAGCCAGTACTACATAGGGTGACAAAACCCACTGCAGGAAATGTGCTGGGCCACATGTGTGTCCATATGACTCACACATGCCAGTCAGGGAGGTTCACATACCCAATAACAGTCTGAGCCAGCAGGACAGGTGTAGACAAACACAAACAAAGGCTGTGTTATGGCCTCTGAATGATGCCTATGGGTAACCTCCTCCCAGGCCTACACAGATAGACTGCATCAGGTCAGGCAGTGGGATGTTAGTTCTGAAGGGTAGGAAGTCAGAAACTAATATGTAGGTCAATCAAACCTAAGACCTGTAGTACACTGATATACCTCTAGTCAGCATGATAGTTTAGAATACAGAATGAAATGGAATACCTGACATGCCAGTGCAGTCATAGCAAATGTGGACAAGTGTCAGGTGTGCCCCTCCCATCCTATGTAGAAATGTAGAGACAGTCAGGTGTGCCCCCCAATCCTGTGTAGAAATGTAGAAACAGTCAGGTGCCCCCCCCCCATTCCTATGTAGAAATGTAGTAACAGTCAGGTGTGCTCCCCCCCACTCCTATGTAGACATGTAGAAACAGTCAGGTGTGCCCCTTCCCCAATCCAGCATAGAAATGTAGTAACAGTCAGGTGTGTCCCCTCCCAAACTCTATGTAGAAATTTAGAAACAGACAGGTGTGCCCCCTCCCCCAATCCTGCGTAGAAATGTAGTAACTGTCAGGTGTGCCCTCCAAATCTATTTAGAAATGTAGTAACAGTCCAGTGTGCCCACCTGCAATCCGATGTACACACATCATAACAGTCAGATGCTCAAAGGTGGCCAAGGTAGCAGGATAGAGTGTAGCCTTTGCACAATATGCAGGTATGTGTGTGTTAAGTTGGTGTGTGTTTCATATTGTGTGAGAGTGGTCAGTATGTATGCATGTTGAGGTAAGACCTGGTGGCCATTACCCACTACTGCTGATGACAGGGCCAAGTCCTCACAACTGCAGTGCCAAAGACAATTCCCACCAGTATAACACATGCTAGCAGTAAGCCGTTGTAAATGTATGGTGGTAATATGTGCCACCATCTGAAAGATTGACATGGCATGGCTGTTTGGCTAGACATATAAGCAGTACACAGGGGAAAGTACCTCAGACATACAGTATATATTGTGTAACTGTGAAATGGGCACACCCTTGGAATTGTGCATTCAGGTATGCATCACATTATCTGGTCCTGTAGTAGGGGATACTGGTGTTGTCTGCCCGAACACTTGCAGATCACAAAGGTGGTAGGACTGATGTATTGGCTGATATACCTGCACATGCCAGCATAACTGGAATAACTGGAATGCCCCATGCATATCTGTGTGTCAGATGCAAGTAGTGTCCATAGCACACATGCACCCAGCTCACCCAAACACCACCCACAGGTACTTCTCTGTTCATATCCCTGCTGTGGGGAATGGGTACTATATGACCCCACCTGTATATGGCAATAGTGAAAGAATGCAGTATGCAGTGCAGGTGTCCCATGCAGGTGTGTCCCTAGCTGTAGGTAGCACCCTGCCAATGTCCACATCACCTGATCAAGACTGATAGAAGATATTGGCATGAGCACTTAGCACACCTACCCCGTCACCTCAGGGGAATATACTGTATGGTGGTCTGAGACTGTAAGACTGACAGAATGCAACAGCCTGAAATATCTGGCCCACATCAACACCAAATGGCCCACATGCCTCTGCCAAAGGCCTGTGTCTCACACATACTGCCAATGCATGTTATGTCATGGACACCCAAATAACAACATAACACAGTCCACATAAGCCATATGCAAGGCCATGTGGATAAACCACAGTAACATGTCCACCCTGTCCCACTGCGTGAACTGTGGACCAACACCAAAACACAGCTGTGATGGGATGATAACCTTAGGGAAAGTATCTGAGAATGTATGCATATTGTGTGTAAGAGGATAGAATAACAGAGGGGGGGGGGGTGGGAGCATGGGCAGCATGGAATGTGCAAGGTCTGACACAAAGCTGTGTGTACACACTATCCCTGGCTGCAAACACATAAATGGGTAGCTACATACCTGCCCGTACACCACAATAGGGGTAATGTCCTGACTCATGGCCCCTGCCTCTAGGTAACCTGTGCGAATCTGTACAGCTGTGAAGTATTACCACACAAGATAAGGCCATATTGTCATGTTGATGAATGTACAAGTATGGAATCCTCTGCCAGCATTGTACCAAGCTGCTGAACCAGATACACAGACCCAGCAGCAAGTGTCTGCAGCTCCCCCTCCAGAATGGCATAACTTACCATGAATATGTAGGCATCTGCCCACAATACCAGACAAAGCTGCAGTCACCCTTGTCCCCCAAGACATCACTGTGAGCAAAAATGTCCACCTGACAGTACATGAGGACAGAAACACCACAGTGTATAACAGTACACATGTCTGAATATCTCTGCTAACAGCTGTACCATGTAGCTGAAGCAGCACAGATACAGTCACCTACATTACACACTATCCCATGCACAGTTTGTCTCCATATTGCCAAATGATCGATGGATACCCTGCAGAAACAGTTTACTACCTGTAAGTGTACAACACAAAGGTCTGCACCGGAGAACAAACTACATGGAATCGATCCACACATTCAATACAGAAGGGCATACTGGGCATGCTCATACACTTAGAGAAATTAAGGCAATGCCAGACAACAACATATTGAAAGGTCATACTGGGCATGCTCACACACCTAAACAAATGAAGCCCATGTCTGCAAACAACAGAGGACCATACATATCTGGCAGTTGCAGGTGTTAGTGCATAGATGCTTCAGTATACACCAGTCATGGTTTGCACACACAGTGGATATGAATACAGACATATATCCAAGGACAACACAGTATAATAAGCCAAATGTAGATGCACATAGATGTGTGGATGAGAGTGACTGTGACAAGGAGCCATCCATTATGAGGCCTGTCCCACCCAGCACACAGCCAAATGGCTACAAGCACATGAGGTGTAAATGTCACTCACTGTACACATTAGCCACCTGCATCCATCAGCATTACAGACTATGTGGTGCAAGTGCTAGCTATGCAACATGACTGTACAAAGAAGTAGTCATCTAGCAGCTGTATACCCATACCTGCGGAATATAACCCTGCATCTGCCCTCATGTGGTATGTCAACCTCTAGATGAATGAGTTATGGCCCATGCACACACACTGCCCTCCCCATAGGCCTACTATGCCCAGCCTGCTGAGGTCATCCACTTTGAAATACACCTTTGGGAAAGGCATTGCCTAGTAATCTTTGTGGCGTGTCCTATAAATGTGTACTGCTGTAGAGTAATAAGTTAGGTAGAAATTCTAACCCCAGACATGGCAACTGTGTCTGTGTCATTGTCTGTGTAGATAGTAATTTTTTTAGGCTAGTCACACTCACTACAATTCAAATGCCCTACTTTGGCAAGGCTGCTGATGTCATTCACTGTGAAATGCATATTTGGGAAAGGTGCAGCCCAGTAATTTCCATGGCACATCCTATAACTGCATACTGCTGTGGTGTGATAAACTAATTAGGTAGCAGCTCTAATCCCAGACATGGCAACTGTGTGTGTCTCTGTATAGAGAGAAATGATTTTTAGGCTAGTCACACTTACTACAATTCAAATGCCCTACTTTAATAAGGCTGCTGATGTCATTCACTGTGAAATGCACCTTTGGGAAAAATGTAGCCCACTGATCTCTGCGGTGAGTCCTATAACTGTGTACTGCTGTAGTGTGATAAACTAGTTACGTAGGAGTTCTAATCCCAGACTTGCTAGCTGTGCGTGTGTGTGCTTCTGTCTGTGGAGAGAGCACTGCTTTTTAGGTTAGTCACACTCACTACAATTCAAATGCCCTACTTTGGTAAAGCTGCTGATGTTATTCACTATGAAATACACCTTTGGGAAAAGTGTAGCCCAGTAATCTCTGTGGCACATCCTATAACTGTGTGCTGTTGTAGTGTGATAAACTAGTTGGGTAGGAGTTCTAATCTCAGACATGGCAAGCGTGTGTGTCTCTGTGTATAGAGCATTGCTTTTTAGGCTACTCATGCTCACTACAATTCAAATGTCCTACTTTGGAAAGGCTGCTGATATCATTCACTGTGAACCACACCTTTGGGGAAGGAGCACTCCAGTAATTCACGTGATGCCTCCAATAATAGTGTAATGATGTAGTGTGATATAAAACTCTGGTAGGGGTTCTGCTCCCACACATGACAGGTGTGTATGTTTGTGTCTGTGTTTCTATGTCTGTGTAGGGAGCAATGTCTTTTTAAGCCACTCCCGCTAACTACAATTCAAATGTACTACTTTGGTAAGGCTGCTGAAGTCATTCACTGTGAAATGCACCTTTGGGGAAAAAGTGCTCCAGTAATCTCTGTGGCGTGTCCTATAACAGTGTAACGCTGTAGTGTGATATAGAACTCTGGTAGGTGTTCTATTCCCACATATGGCATGTGTGGTAGTTTATGTAGGGAGCAATGCTTTTTAGGTTAGTCACACTCACTACAATTCAAATGCTCTACTTTGGGAAGCCTGCTGATGTTATTCAGTTTGAAATACACTTTTGGGAAGGAGTACTCCAGTAATCTCTATGGTACGTCCTATAACTGCGTAGTGCTGTAGTATAATAAACTAGTTAGATAGGAGTTCTAATCCCAGACATGGCAGGTGTGTGTCTGTGTTTCTGTGTCTGTGTTTGTCATTCATATCCTGTTGTGTGCACCTTCTACGTATGTATCTTCCTATACATATCTCTGTGTGTGTATGTGTAATTATATATATATATATATATATATATATATATATATATATATATATATACATATGTATATCTGCATTTATGTGTCTGTGTATGTGTATCCTACAGATGTTGATTGCTTCCACATTGTACATTCCCTATGGTAGCCAGACTGTACTGCATGATATGTTAATGATGCCAGCCTGACATCATACAGGTGGGATGGAGTACTGTTAACATCTTGTGCCCATGTTGTGTCAGTTCCTGGTTATGGGATCTGCAACAGTTGGTAGTGTATTGCAGGGCAGATATGTTTGGCTGTGGGGAGGGGGAATACCTATTTGTATGAGACGTATGTTGTTTGGGCCCCCTAAACCCCATTAACAGTGCATGAGGACATATATGTTTTTGTTATGTTCCCATTTTTATCTACAGATGTATGTCTGTTTGTACCTATACACACACACACATATATATATATATATATTGCTGTATATATATATATATATATATATATATAGACATACAGATGTAGATATATATATATATATATATATATATATATATATATATATATATATATATATATATAGACATATGCATATGCATGTATATATGTTTATATTTATACCTATATATATATATATATAGATATATATATATATATATCTACATATATAGATATGTATATATCTATTTAGATATAAATATATGTACACACACACACACATACATCTACATCAGGGGTGTCCAACCTTTTCAGTTGCAAGGGCCACATTGAGTCAACAGAAATGGTCTGGGGGCAAACGGCAAGTGAGGACCAAAAAAAAAAAAAAAGGTCTCACAGTAACTGAAGAGCAAAAAAAAAAAAAAAAAAAAACAACACACACCAGGTTTATGCAGACTAATGTGGCTGTATTGTAGGTGAATTTACAAAATAAATAAATAAATTACTAAATGCATAATATCTCATTCTAATTATTTAAAAAAACAGTTAAATCTAACATCTTAGTTTATTTGTAAAAAAAAAATTAACAGGTACAAACCTTGGGTCTAATCCCCTCTAATAGTGCAATAATTTACTACAGGAAAGTCTTAATTGCACATGGCAACTGAAATCAAACATATATTTCATAAATAGTAGCTGAGTAACTTAATATTTATCAGACTGAACAAGGAGAAGGTCACTGTAAGCTGCCTGTCAGGTGCCAGGATCTGCCACATAATGCAAGCACTCAGGTCACTCCAAAGCAAGTACAAATATGACTCCATCATTGTCCATGCAACAAAGTTAGAACATGTCCTCCTTCTGTGAAAAAAAGAGAAAGCCTTTTTGGGACAGGGGGATGTGTTATATATTATTAGCAGTTTTGTTTCATTTCTACTCCATGTTTTCCCTTTCTCACAGAATTATTAAAATAGTATGAGCAAGATTTATGTGATGTTTCAAATGTGAAAGTAATGTTTTTGTTTATTAAAGATTAAAATGCAACAGTTACATAAAATATAGAAAATAATTTTGTCCTAAAATCTCAGGACATTTGCCATTTTTACAACTGTTTTGCAGGACACAACTGCCCAATGCGGGACTGTCCCTAGCAAAGTGGGACAGGTAGTAACCTTAGTCCAGATTTCTTGATCTAGAAGAGGTACGACTGCAACTACACTATTAAACTCCTAATCACCAGCTAAACTCCTAATCATCAGCTATCACCTATAATGTAATACTGCATTCAAAAGTGCACACACAATACTTTTATTTCTTGTAACAAATTCCTGTTTGAAAAAGGCCCACCTTTATGCCACTCCACCATCTTTTAATTAACCAAAGCAAGGCGTCTGGGGTAAAGCCCATAGCGAAGGGAGAAAAAAAAATTAAAAAAAGACATAAGCACCACATACATGTAACACCAGAATGTAATCCGAACTCAAACTGCTTCCAGTTTGTAACTGTTTCTTTAAAAACAGTGTAGTAGTAGCACATGGATCCAGTCTATTTAGAGGAGGTCTTGCGCATGCTCAGTAAATTTGGGCCGTGTCAAATTAAACAGAGTCCAACTGTCTGTCAATGGGCAGGAGGGGCAAAGAAGAACAGAAAAGGCAAATAAACTGAAATATAAGCAGACGCCCCGTCCCTTCAAGATAAAGGGCACCAGGTCCCTCAAATAAGACAAACATTAAAAAGAAATAGCGCCTCAAGTATTCCTACTCTTAGTTTGAAAACTTCACAATGAAACTGCAACAATTACAAATAAAAAAAAAAGAGCACATTACAAATAAAAAAGACAACTCATATTAATAAAGTATACTAAAGACAAACTATATGCCTTTACTCAAAATATCACTTCCTATGAAACAGCAGACACTCACAACATATCGGCCCGAGTGTCAGACAAACCTAGAGACAAAAGCAGCTGAATGAAACTTTCCTTTTCGTGAAGGAACGCCACTCTGCCAGCTATCACCAGTCATTTTATTTAGGGCTAATGCTACTGCTGCAGACAGGTGAATTTGGTTTTAATAGTTTGTGATGATACCTTTGGTTGTTGACTAAAGTGTGCCAGGAAAATAGGCAATGAAATAAGTTGCACATAGTAAAAAAAAGCGACTGCTGACATTAAATGGGAAGAGAAGTTCAACGTGTTCAGATTGATGATATGAGTGTATTCACAGAATACTTGTCCAACATCGTACTGTTCTGTTAGTTGGAATCATGTCGATCAGTTGAACGTGTTTCCTCTGAATGCTAATTTATCAATAACGCCTTCAATGAACAGAAAATACATTTTCTTATTGCAAGTGGAGGCAAAGTCCCCGGCATTACCAACACTGATGTGAGGAGAGACCTCTAGTCTACACTATCAACTTACATATATTAGCTCCATTGCTACATAACTGTGCGAAAAGCACATCATCAGGGATCAGTGAAAGTGACTTTCAGCCTTTAGTATTTGACTAACTGGCCTTCAGAATAAATTCATTCGGCAGTTTGCCTGGCTCACCAGCAGTCATCTGAAAGCATGTACAAGAATAAAATGAGTGTGTCTTAATTAAGGCACACTTAGGCTTAGCAAGTGATATACCATGTTGACTACAACCTAATATATAAAAACACCAACGAAGAAAAAAAACTGCAAAAAAACACCGGAGACACTAAAGAGAATAAGAATCCACACTTTACTGATGATTCTGGTACTGACTTCAAAAAGCCTGCCAAGAAATTCATTTTTTCATCAGGGATACCTTCCTATATATCACAAACAATTATCCAGTTACCACCAATAATTGCACTTAATTACAAACTGCAATAAATCACCAACAATTTGATATGCAAATTACAAAACAATGCAGAAACACAATTTGATTACATACTTCATGCCATATGGAACCATGAAACACTAAAATTTCTAAACATTTCAAGAGCATTTCAAAAGCCTGAATAAGTATATCTATACCTAAAGGCTGAAATTACACATTTAAATCTAGTTCTACATTTAACATCATTAAACGGTAACCGTTTCAAACAGCGAGCGGCGACAACCAACTCGAGATATTTAGCGTTTAAAAGTCTCAACGCGAGCTGTCTTTACCTGCCAACTGTCTTCGCAATAATAAGGCTGACTGAGACTCCGTCATGGCTTACAGCTGACTATCAAGGCGAATGGAAATGTAGTCTTCCTCTAGTCTAGTGAAAACAGAGTTTATTAAACTAAGACTGGCACAGAAATCAAACACGAGATCTACCTCTGTTCCTCTGAAGAGTTTTTCAGTACTCTCCTTCCCTCTCCGCACCTGCGCAGTTAAACTCCAGAAACAGCTAGAGTCGTAATTGTAGCACAAATAAACTGTTTTACATGGTTTCACCAGTTCCTCTTTACTAAACGATCGAACGGTGTTTTCGCGCATGCGCATGAAAAAAGCGTGAAAAAAAGAAAGTTGGCGCATGCGCATAACAGCAAAAGTACGCGGACGTGTAAACACACGGAAAAAAGTTAGATTAAAATTAAATTTACATTTAAGGGTCGCGGGCCGCATGGAAGAGCTCTGAGGGCCGCATGCGGCCCGCGGGCCGCGGGTTGGACACTCCTGATCTACATGTTTAAATAAATTTCCTGTACTGTTGAATGACTGGGCTGGATGATATGCTTTTGAAAACATCTGAGTTATATGTATTGGACATGGCTTAGTGGTAAATCACTTTGGCTATGGTGTGCATGGTCCTGGGTTCGATCATTGCATAGGCTGTATATTTTGTTGCTGGGCAGAACACGGCCGTTGGATACAGAGTGATTAAAGCACTTTTAAGCAGTTGTAAGCGGGTTTGCATGGTTTGCACAGAGGTAAGCACTGCTAACTTCCAGTTACAGTTTCTTATACTCAGCTTCTAAATTGCTTAACCTGTGTAGGCAATGCTTACCCCCGCACAGACAGGCGTAAACCTGCTTACTGCTGCTTAAATGTGCTTACTCCCGCTTACCTCCACTCTAATTTCTTTAAAAGAAAAGAAAAAAGAGTTGATAGGGAAGTGGTGAAATAGGGGCACAAAGAGGGGAAGACAGTAGGGAAAATAGCTAGGGATATGCAGGAGGGTGTAGGGAAGGTCCATAGTTGCCCATTTCTTGTACAGCAACAGCTGTGCATATACACTGAATTTGGAGGTAGGTTTGGACACTCAAACCCCCTGAGAGAGGGGTGAGGACAACAATAATATGTTGTGATGCCAGTTAGACCAGACTACATGTGTCCAGTGGACAGGTGTGCAAAATGGATGGCTATGCATGGGGCGATATTTTTTTGAGAACAAAGTGCCCTTTTTTTCAGGTGAGAGCAGGATGTTGGGGAGGGATAGTAGGTATATTTGGGGAGGTAGGTTGGGTAGGTTAACAGAAAAGGCAAGTAAGATGCATACAGGAGTAGTATATGACACATGTGGGGGGTAAACACCTTGATGGAGAGGGGTGTTGGGAAATCAGAAGCCCATGAGCCCCCTAGTGGAAACAGTGGGACTGAGATCCCCACCCATGGGCAGTCACCAGTGCACCTTCACAGCCTCAAAGTTGGCTGTGCTGGGTGCTGAGTCAGAGAGCCAGACTGACCCTCTAGTCATGACATGTGGCCCTCAAGCTGGTGTAGAAGGTTTCCAAACTGCTGATTGAGCTCTCTATGCACCACAACTTGGACCTGGCGATGGATGACAGCTTCCTGTCTGCTCCCAGAGGGGGGGAGCCCCATCCCCTGAGGCTGTTCCACCCAAAGGTGGTGCAGGACCAATGGATGAGGAGGTCCTGGGTTGGGCTCCAGATGTGCTGGTGCCTGGTGCCACGGCCAGCTGAGGTGGGATAGGTGGGTCTGCTGGGACCCGCATTCCAATGCATGCTATGATGTTTATGGTGTATCAACATATGTGGGTTAGTATTAGTCAACACATTCCAGGGTTAATCAGCATGCAAAGATATTCCCATTAACCCAGACACCAGATACGGAACAGCTGCATAGCAAATGGAACACATGCATATATGGGACCACAGTGGTAATAACAACAGCATGCAGGTACATTGATGGCACCATGCCACCAGTGTTGGAGTATTTCAACATAGCACATGCATATAAACAGATTTAAGTAATTATCAACCAATAGGACATATGTCCCAACATAACAGTGAAGTCATCAGATACTAGTTGAGGTGGGTATTTAGTTTATTGTTGGAGATATGGTGGGGGGGGAGAAAAAGATGTCAATTAACAACTAGTATATTCCTGTAGTTCACATTACTTTCCTAGTCAGTGCTGTCATCTATACCTTTCAAGTATTACTACACTACCCTGTTGCCTTAGTTTGAACAGTGATATGGCTGTCGTCATCTTTATACATGAACTGGTTTTACCTGCAGTATACACCTCTTACCTGGTATACCTGTGGAGGAAATGTTTGTTAACACTATTTCTACACATACTCCCAGATTCCAGGTTGATGTTATGCACATACCTGTCCATCTCTTTTTGCACAGACTCTAGCCATGTCATGACCACATGCAGGTGAACCGGGACATATGTAAACTATTGCCCTCTTCAACCTTTAGTGACTTACAACACTCTTATACAGGATTTCCTAGAGTGTTATATTATGTAGCACAGTGTGGGTGACAGTGATCAGTGATACCTTATTATTCCGAGCAACTGCAACACTCACAGTTCCATACAATACCAGAGTGAACAGTACCAGTATAAGGTATCAAGCTTTTATTTCTCAGCACAGTGTTTTATTCGACGTACCTGTGGGAGCAATGTTTGTCAGCACTACCAGAATGTTGCCACACAAAGTACCAGATTTCACATTAGTATTATGCACATACATCTCACTCTGTTACTGTACACACTCTAGTTACAGCTTGACAACATGGGGGTGTAGATAGGACATACTTGGCTTATTACTCTCATAATAGTTTTGGGAGTTGCTAGAGAGACAGGTTTGTTCTCATAGATGTGTGACAATCAGTTGTATTTCCTGTTTGCTGCCTAAACATCTGGGATCATCTCACTGACTTTCAGGGGGGACAGGGTGACAGACAGCATATGTGGGTCTATATACTGAACATTCTGGTCTTATCTGTACAGTTGTGGGGTATGATTCTGTATGCAGCCTTCTTCCACTCCCGGAATTCAGACCATGGCTGTGTCTGCTAAAACTAAAACACTGTCCATCACAGTTGTGTGTGCTATATACATATTGTTGTATATCTCCTATCTGCTTTCTTTCTCATAATTTTCCTGTGGATTTACATTCTGACCTTGTATTACAACACTCTTATACAGGATTTCCTAGACATTTATATTATGTAGCACAGTGTGGGTGACAGTGATGAATAATACCTTATTATTCAGAGCAACTGCATCAGTCACAATGCCATACAATACCAAAGTATACAGTACCAGTACAGGGTACCATTCTTTTATTTCTGGGCACAGTGTTCGTATCTGACAGACCTGTGGGAGCAATGTTTGTTAGCACTACCTATATGTTGCTACACACAGTACCAGATTCCACATTACTATTATGTACATGCATCTCACTCTGTTACTGTACACAATCTGGTCACAGCTTGACAACATGGGGGTGTAAATGGGACATACGTGTCTTATTACTCTCATAAGGTTTTGGGGAGTTGCTAGTGTGCCAGCTTTGTTCTCATAGATGTGTGACGATCAGTTGCATTTCCTGTTTGCTGCCTATACATCTGAGATCATCCCAGTGATTTCCCAGGGGGACAGGGTGACAGGCAGCAGATATGGGCCAATTTACTGGACATTCTGGACATATCTGTACAGTTGTGGGGTATGATTCTGCATGCAGACTACTAAAACTCCCAGGATTCGAACCATGGCTGTGTGTGCTAAAAGTACATACATTTACTTCTCAGTTGCATGTGCTATTTGGATTTTGTTGGCAACCTTTTTACTGTTTTCTGTCTATGTGTCTCTCAGTTGTACTAAATGACCCCTGGGGATTACACCAGTCATGCACAGACATTCCTACACATTTTATTTATGTTGCACAGTGTGGGTAACAGTGCTTAATACAACAGTACTATTAAGTGATTGCAAATCTACATTACCATATGATACCAGAGTATACACATGCAGTCCAGCAGTTAGACCTTTATTGTCAGGCTATTATGCTTTTATTTACGTACAAATTATATGAGGCTCTTCCTGCCATATTCTCCGGTGTATGCTGTACTTGCCTTAAACAATACAGGTTTTATACTGTCAATTACCTTACTAATGCTCTTAGATTTATTTCCTATGACAGTACCTGCAAGAGTATTACTGACCTGCCTCGCATTGCAACCTCTGCAGGCAACATCCATGGGCTTCCTGGTTCATGGCCCGCTCACTTGCCACTGTGAAGGGCATAAGAGGAATATTTAGCCATACCTATCCATAATATGCATGAGCTGGCAATTATTACTTATTGGAGTGATACTTACACACAACTGGGACAGTCCCTGCCATCCTAGCCTCTTGGATCCACTGATCCAAGAGATCGCCCTTACACTGCTTCAGGTCAGCATAGTGATTTCTAACCTGCTCACCAGTTCGAAGTATGCCAGTGGCACTGCTGAGGTCACAGGCGAGATGGTCCCAGGTGTCTGCCTTATATTGGGAACCCTGGTACTGGCCCTGCAGCAGTCTCTGCTCATGGTCTTTGACAAGGAGTCCTGCCATGATTCTGAACTTCTGGATGCCCGAGTGCTGCACCTGGATGTGCACTCGCTCTCCCCTTTCAGCCATGGTGCCTGCAAGGGGAAGCTACAACTAGTTAGGAGATGTATTCCGCCTGTTGGATTTAAGTAGGGCAGATTTCCCACACTTTTTCTGTGATTGGATGGTTTTGAAAAGGCTAAGCTATAGGCAAACCAGCTTACCTAAGATTGGCATTGTTTAAAGAGGTATACCACTGGGCAAATTGTGTTAGCTGGCCTACACATTGCTTACACCAACAAAGCTTGTCTGTGCAATGCTTAGCGTTGCTTAATATTTAATTTGCATTATATTTGTTTTTCTGTATTGATTTATTATTTATTACATCTTATATATATATATGTCTGGTATCCATGATTCATGTGTACATACACTGTATGGGGTTCTTGTGTTTAATTGGGACTTCAACACTCTATTACAATTACACCTCACATCTGGGCTTACTGCTGTACTCCAGTTCACATATTTATATTATGCAGTGGGTTATAGAACATATGACTATATACTGATTCCTTTCACATGTTCAGTTTGATTTTTACTATAGTAAGGATTTGTTTGGTGATACCTCATTCACATGGACTGCTGTGATGGCTTGGTGGTTAACTGCTGTGAATATAATGAATAGGGTCCTGGGTTCAAGACCTGCAAGGTGATTTATTTTGTTGCTGGGCAGAACAAGGGCCATTGGATACAGTGTGATTAAGGCACTTTTAAGCAGTTGTAAGTGGGTTTGTTTGAATTTGTGTGAGCGTAAGCACTGCTAACCTCCGATTAATGATGCTTACAGAGTGTTAGCTTCAATAATGCTTAAGCTGTGTGCGCATGGCTTACACCCATGCAAACAGGCTTAAACCCACTTACTAGTGCTTACATATGCTTACTCCCGCTTACTACTGCTTAATACTTCTTACACTTGCTTACTCCTTCTTACCACTGCACTAATTTAGACAGTAATGTCTAATGGTTCTTGGGAAGTTGGGGGATTTGGAAGCTGTATGGAGTTATCATTCATAACACATTATACCTTCCATTTGTATCCATGATTCACATAGACTGTATGGGGCACATGTTTTTATCTGTGAACTTTGCAACATTATGACACTGACACCTCACATCTACATTTAATGCAGTACTCGAGTTCACAAATATATGTTAATTAGTAGGTTATGCAACTAAAATATAGGTCATAACGTGATATGGAAAGTGAAATGTTTTGCAGTGGGACTCGAACTGGGAATGCCTACTTGTAAGGCGAATACTCTGCCCACTACACTACTGCGATACTGCTTCATTTGTATATATCTTCCTTGTTATCCTCTTCTGCCATTTAAGCTGCATTAACCATAGCTAAGTGATGGGAAAACCCACGTACCTACGGTTAAAGTTCAATACAGTGACAAAATACTGCTTCAGTTTCTCAGAGTCTGACCACTCTACCTGCATTATAACTCAAGTATCAGGAAACAACCACTCTACTTTAACAATGATGTGTCTGAATGCAATCCATATGGGACTTGGACCTACAACTATCCTCACTTCTGTCTTTACAAATCATGACATTTATAGGCTGAGCTACAACATCAGTGGGAATAAAAACCTTCAGGGAAACACACTGCAGTTGGGCATCACGCATTTACAGACTGAAACAGTAATACAGACAAAAAGCATACAACCCTAAAGGGATGTGAACCTGCAACCTTCCCCACTTGCATTTTGCAAAGCAACAGTGAGAAAAAAAAATGGTTCAATTAAGCACACAACAGTTGGGCATCACACACTAGAAATGAAGGAATAATACCAACAAACCCAAAGGGGACTTGCACACCAGACCTTCTTCTCTTGTAGTGTACAAAGCATTTTATTTGCAGTCTGAGCTACAGATGCAGCAAAGCAATAAAGGCTTCTGGGAAACATACAGCAGTTGGTATTGGTTATCACACAGTTGCAGAACCAAATAATTAGAGTCAACAATGACTCCTCAAGAAACCATTTTTAGGATCTAAAGTATTAGCCACATAGATTGTTGGCATTGTAATACTTGGCAAAGGGAAGTCTTCAAATCTTTTCATCTGTACCCTATATTGTATGTGCCAACTGCTGTGCAGTGATGCTCAGCTCATGTGCACATCCACTGCCATTCAAGGCTAATGTACATAGTTAATGATTGCGGTTGTAGTTAGCAGTTGGATTTATGAAACACGTTGCCTCTCTAGGTATACAATGAGCAGTGCCACTGCTCAGCAGTTGGACATGGGAATCAGTGGTGCTCTTTGCAACCCACACCCAAAATTGCAATTACACAAGATAAGTGAGTTGGAAGCCCTATATAGGCATGTGTGAGATGTGCTTATCTAGGTTTTGATCAGATTAAAGGGTGAAAGTGGGACTGTAAAAAAGAGATGGCAAGGGGAAAGCAAGCAGATGGTAGAAGAGAAGGGGAACAACTAAGGAATGAGCAGGATCAGGACTGGGAAGGTGGAGTAAATTTCTTTTTGTGGGACATGTGCCCATTTTTCATGCATAAAATGAAACAGAAAAGAAAGTACGTTGGAAAAGGAAGGAGGGAACGGGCCTGTAAGGGGAAGGTAAGAAGGTTAGGTAGAGTTAATGGAACACAGACACAATTGATGGGATGTGTAGTACCACAATGAGGGAGGGGGGATACTGTGATGTAGCAGACATCAAACAAACAGAGAGAAGACAGTGGGAAGCAATGTTGAGAGGAGGACTGAACAACCAATAGGAGTGGTCATGAACACAAAAGGGAGGAAAGGAAACACCAGGGTGGGAAATAGGATGCTATGTTCTCTACTGCAATCTCTGTGGAAGATACAATGAACATAATAGGTTCATACATTCATAGGATGATACAAGGCTATTGGCCTGGAGGCCCTTATAAGGCTAGCCAAGAATTTTGCTCATGTTCCCTCAAAGTCAGCACCAGTTTCCCCTGTCTAGTAGGGACACAGGTGGGATCCCAGGGGTGTATTTTCTGTTTCCCATCTAGTCATCCAGGTTCCTCTTAAAGAGGGCTAGGGAGGTACTCTGCTTGACTTGGAGAGGGAGTCTATTCCACAGATGAACAAGTCTTTGGGACACAAATCTATCCCGCCAACAAGTTCTATTAATGCCACAGACCAGGTTAAGATTTTGCATGTAGGTTGTATGAGTGAAGTTTGACTTATGGATATGAAGCAACTACATCAGGGCTGGGTCTGAGATAGCCTTGTATGCCAGACACAGGTCACCTCTGAGCAGTCTGTATGAGATTGAGTAGAGGCTTTTAGCCTATCTGTATAGGATAGGTGTTTGAGACCCTGCATTTTCCTGGTCAAGAGCCTCTGGGGTCTCTCCAGCTGCTGCATGTGCTTGGCATGGTGCATGCCAAAGGGAACATTGTACTCGATAATGGGTCTGATAAGGGAGGAGTACAGAGATGTTATGACCTCCTTGTTCCTGGATGAAATACCCTTATTTATGTGGTGGGACATCTAGAAAGCCTTTCATACAATGGAGGCAACGTGGTGGTCAAAAGTGAGGTTTCTATCAACTTGGCTGTCCAAGTCCCTCAATACTGATTGCATGTTTAGTAGATTGTTATTAATGTAATAATTAGTGGGGTTGCCATTTTCCCCAAAGGGGATAATGATGCATTTCTTGGCATTCATTTGAGGCCATGCTTCTGGCACCAGTCATTAGTTTGGGTAAGGCCCTCTTGGAGGATGTTCACATCACTAGGAGAATTTAAGACAGTGCCTAACTTGCAGTCACCTGCATACTTGGTCAGCCACAGACCACTGGTTTTGGCTTGCACCTCAGAAAAGTATATTCCAAACAGTAGAGGCCCCAAGACTGATCCTTGGAGTACATGGCTCATTATGGGTCTACTACTAGATAGTAGTGGTGATAGAGGTGGCTTCCCCTGTTTTGACTGAGTGGGCTCTATCAGTGAGCCAGTTAGCTGCCCATCTGGTAACATATGGGTTGATGCCTAGCTAAGAGAGTTTATCGATTATGCCTGAGTGGGGAATAGTGTCAAAGGCTTTGGCTAGGTCAGAGTAGACATTATGTACCATCTTCCTCTCATCCATGGCTTTGATGAGTGTTTTGAAGAAGTCGACTAAGTTTAACAGACATGAGCTCCCTTTGACAAAACCAAACTGTGTGGGGTCAAGTGTTTAGAGGTTGTCAATATCCTTGTTCATAAGATCCATGATAATGTGTTCCATGGCCTTGCAGATCAGGCTAGTTAGGCTGAGGGGCCTATAATTGCCTGGGTCAGTGGATGATCCACCTTTGTGTAGAGGGATGTCTTCCATTCAGGTGGGATGAAGCCAGTGCTCAGGCTTTGGATGAAGAGGGTGCCTAATGGCACTGAGAGCTCATGCCTGAGTCCATGTAGGATACAGCCAGAGATGTTATTGGGTCCCATGGAGACTGTATTTTTTGTCTTTGGGAGGGCATTAAAGACCTGCTTCCTGGTGATTAGGGGAGGGGGCATGTGCTGAGGATATCCTGGTTTACTGATTGGGGACAGGAGGGTGAAGTTTTTACTGAACCTGTCTGTCAAAAGGTTGGCTATATCTATGGCATTTGTGTATGTGGTGTTACTGACCACCAGTTCAGAGCTGATTTGGGTGTTACCTTTGAGATTGCTGACATGTGTGAAGAAGGCCTTGTGAATGTCCTTAGTGGATTTGGCCAATTTGGACTCAAAGTTAGCCTTAGAGGATTTCACCAGTGATCTTATTTGCTTGTTCAGACAAAGGAGAGATTGCTTCCAATTTGGCACCTGCTCCTTCTTGGTCCTGGGCAGCAAGTTTTTCCATTTATTATACAGTTTGTTTATTGCTGCTGTCCACCAGACAGGTTTACCCTTCCTTGAGGAAGATGATTTGGTCCTGTCAGGTATTGCTGAGTCCATACAGCTATGTAGGTGCTCCTATAGTTTTTTGTAGGCTTGGACATTAGTGCCAGTTCCAACTGGGATTGTGGCTGTGAAGCTGCTTATACCAGCTGTGAGGTGACTGTAGTCAGCTTTGAAAACATTTTTCTGTTTCACCCTGACAGGGGGGGGGGGGGGGTTCAGGGGAGATGGTGACTTCAAAAGTGATCACTTTATGGCCAGATCTTACCAAGGAGGATGACACTGTAAGGACGCAACAGTGGCTATTCATGTTGGTTTGGACCAGGTCCAGGATATTTTCACCACTTGTAGGGGTGTCTAGCAGCTTATTCAATGCAGTGGCACTGACAAAGTCGAGGAATCTCTGGACATTCATGTTTGGGCTAGAATAGGTCTTCCGCTCTATGGTTGGGTAGTTAAAGTCACCCAGGATCTGGGTAAAGGGTTGAATCTTCATAGATTCAACTAAGTCCAGATAGGCAGAGTGGGTGTCCTGAGTCATGGTTGGGACTCTGTAGCTAGCTGTGATTTGAATAGGTTTTCTGTCAACAGTTAACTACACTTTCAGTGTCTCCTGTGAGTCATACCATTTGACCAGCCTGTAGGTGTGTACGTCTTTGATAAATATTGAAACTCTACCTCCTTTGGCTTTGTAGCCCTCCATTTGGCGTCTGAAAGTATGGTAGGATGAATCTTAAGTACAGTGTTTTCTTTTTTAACATCTAATACAGTTAATTTAGTAGATGGTATTTTAAATTTGAAGGACTTTCCTAGGAAACTGAATTTGTTTTACTGGAAAAACTCACCCAGACTCTGCCACAACTTGTTGTGAGGGAAAGGTTAGTTTGAAAACCAAAGAACAACAAGGCTACCATGACCATATAAAAAGTAAAAAATGTATGTTTAATAAATCCTGGATAAGCGCTTTCATGTTATACAATGCTTCTTCAGATCCAGAGTACAAACATATAAAAGCAGTTTCAAATTTAAATAAAACAACCTCACCCAATGACCTCACACAACTACTTCCTCTTTCTTCTCTTTAAAGCTGGTTTGAGACATACAGCAGAATTTAACCCTGGGTACTTATTAGCCTGCAGCTTAAGTATCCAGTATAACTCAAATTTTCCACATAATCATTCAAATTGCTCCCCCTAGAGTTGGCCTTTGCACATGGCAGGACTCTAAATAAAAAGCCATTCCCTGGATTTTCTTTAACATATTTAGCTAAAGCTTTTAGAATATTTAGAATTTTTATGTCATGTTGATGTCCTTGATTTTTGCACTATCTTAACTACATAAAAACTGGTGCAGGCTCTACAAGTAGCAAGACAGACCACATTATAGCAAACAGAAACAGTCTTTGAACCAAATAAGGAATCAGATGCAAAAACCGGAGAATACAAGAAAAAGAAAAATAATCTTGTTCCACACAGCAGTGAAAATCAATATGTCCTTTATTGTAGTAAGGTAAGCTCTTTCTCGGAATAACATCCGCTTCATCAGACCAACAAAGATAGAATAACAGTTACATTTTTAAACACTAAAACATCCAATCAAAAATCAGATAAAATGTGCATCATAGCTAAAAGCCATGTGATAAAATACATCTGTAGAATATATAGATCTTTAAAAAATTAAATAAAAACAGACTAAATGAACAATATGTATTTAAAAATGGAGACAAATACAATAGTAAAAAATAAAAAAAGATGGACTATTGAAATATATATGATAAAATATTAAAAGAGAAATCAATGCTTTAATGGCCGTGCTTTAAGGAAGGGTTTCAGGGAAACTCTGTTGTTTAAACCAGGAGGTTTATCAGCTTGAAAGCGCAAAATCCATTTCTGTTCACTAGATTCTGTTCTATTATTTATGTCACCTCCTCTTTTGGTACTATGCAGAATCTCTAGTACCATAAAGCTACATTTATGTTCTTTGCCCTCTTTAGCTATGTGTAGTGATAGTGCGCTGGTTTCTTTAACATTCCTAATATCCCTAAGGTGTTCAAGTATTTTATCCTTAAACACCCTGTTTGTTTTCCCTATGTAAAATGAGAAGCAGGTAGTACAATAGCAAAAATAGACAACATTTTTTGTTCGACAATCTGCATAAAAATCAGTATATATATCTTAAAACCCAAAGTGGGATGTGTGAAATGATTACCAATGTGTATATGTGTACAGGCCATACAATTCCTACACATATATGTACCAAGTCTATCAGATGTTATAGTTGATTTAGTATTAAAGGATCGATAACAGAGCTGAATCTTAAGTGATCTATTATTTCTAAAAGCAAAATCTGTCTGTGTGCCAATGACTTTTTTCAACTCATGTAGAGTAGACAGAATATCCCAGTTCTTTTTAATAATATCGCATGCTACATGCACATTGCTGGCAAAAGTCAATGGCATCCTTAGTTTATTCCTAGAGGTATCAGTGGAAGCGTCACTTGAGAAAGTATTGTCAGTATTATCCCTGTTGTTAATACTAGTGGGGAGTGGGGAAAAGTATGGCTGGCACTTACCTGACCTATGCCGCCATCCTTCTGCTATTTGAGAATCAATAAATTTACTGCTATAGCCTTTTTCTAAAGATTCTTAAGTGTTTGCAATGCAACAATGAGACTATCATCATCATTAAAGAGTCTCATAGTTTGAAATATCTGTCCTTTCAACACATTAAATTTTGTATGATTCGGATGCATACTGCCATAGTGTAGAACATTATTCTTTCTAACAGTTTTCTTATACAAAGTAGTAGACACAGTGGATAAATTATATTTAGTAACTTTAAAATCCCAAAACTCTACTTCTTTATCAGAATATTCATAGGTAAAACTCAAGAAAGTATTTAACTGATTTAAGTATAAAAGAAACTCTTGTAGCTGATGCTCTGAGTCATGCCACAACAAACAAATATCATCCATAAAACGTTTATACCATTTGATGTTAACCTGGTATTCATTATTCGAAAGTACATGTTTAGCTTCCCAATTAGCTAGGGATAGGTTGGCGTAGCTATTAGCACAAGCTATGCCCATAGCTACGCCAACTTTTTGTGCATAATAAACATCATTAAAAATAAACATATTGTTTTCTAGGATGATTTCCAAAAGTGTGCAAATAAGTGTCACCTTAGTATCAGGGGTGTTTCCCTCACACAGTAATTCTCTGACAATTTCAATTCCCCATTCATTGGGTATAACAGTGAACAATGATTCAATATCCAGAGTTACAAATAAACATTGTCCTAAGATAATTTCATATGTCTGACAGTCTGCATAACTTTTCAGTTCAAATATAAATTCAAAGTTGGGATGCTCATATCTCTGCTGTTTACTAATCATAGAGCAAACCTTGCATCTCTGACAAGGGAATGTACCCAACCTGTGTGAAAAGGGTTTGGCCAGACATGGCCCTCTATTACATAACAGTTGTTTCAAATTCTTAGAATTCCTGAACCCAAATTTGGGTTTGGGTCCAACAATGCCTGCTGTTTTATTATCAATAGTCAACAGACTGCAATTCTTTTGAATAATGTCACAAACCAAATATACATCATTGGTAAACTTGGTAAATAACCTCACTTCATTGTTCACCCACTTCATTCTCTTATTATTAGACTGTCTCTGACCTTGTCTATTAAATAAATATGGTCTAGTGATCATTCCCCTGTTTGACAAAACCCTTTACATGGTTGGCTCTATGTCACTCATTACATACCTCCTAGCTCTGAACTGGGTGGATAGCAATTCCATATTAGAAACACAATCCATGGGTTCAGTACAAAGTCTGGACAATCTAGTAAATTGAGTAACATTGGGGAATATGTAAATAGGGTGCATACTATCATCTATTAACAGACTGTTTCTTCAGCAGGCTTTCCTAAAAATAGTAGTGTGCATCTGCCCATCTATATTCTTGGTTACTTTCACATCCAAAAAAGCAGTACTTGTATGAGATACTGTGGGTGTAAAAGATAAAAAGTCAGTGACGTCATTAATATATTTAAAAAACTCTTGCAACTCAAAACAACTGCCATCCCACAATATAAATACATCATCCACAAAGCGTCAATATAATTTTATGTGACTGGAGAATACAGGATGATGAAATATATGTTCTTCTTCCCAATAATCCATTACAAGAATCACATAAGAGTTAGCACAGGGGGTGCCCATGGCAACCCCTTATCTTTGTAAAAATAACTCTCCACTAATCATGAAAACATTGTGTTCCAAAACTAATTCTAGTAAGGTATATATAACCATGATATTGTTGTCAGTGTACCTACTCTTACGTTTTAAAATCTACCTAAGCACATGTACACCATACTGGTTGGGTATGCTAGTAAAAAGATTTTTGACATCTAAAGTTAGAAAAATGTTAGTGGAAATATCCCCTTGACCTACTGTCTGGTCGATGTACTGTCCAAGGTCCATCAGGAAATGATTGATTTCCCTTAGTATAGTCATGATGGAGCACAAAACCCCTTTCAATCTATCTTCTATAAAAATGGACAGGGGTTTGGTCATCCAAACCGCCCCTGCCACTATGGGACTCAGGGGCAGATTCGTAGGGTCTATATGTATCTTAGGCAACCCTTTGATGACCAGTATCATGGGTGTTCCTCAACAAAAAACTGATAGAGTTGCTCATCAATGGTACGGCACATTAACAAATCATACAAAACATCATATACATATTTCTTAAGTCTTTCCAATTCAAGTCTGTCAATTCTCCTATATGTGTTTTCCTCATTAAGTAATATTACCAGTGTGCTCCCCTTTATCAGCTGGTCTTATAGCTAGCTCTTAATTATTTATTAAAGAGCATAATACTGCACATTATGTTTCAGTTAAATTATAGAAAACTCTTTTATGTGGTGCATTCAGCCCCTTTACAAGTTCACTTTCACAAATCTGCAAAAAAGTACTTACATGTGGTGGCCAAGGTGGAGTAATCAATCTAGGCTTTTAAAACCATGAGCTTCCACTGATTCTTTGTTTCCAAACACCAGTTTTAAAGTAAGGTTACAAGCAAACTGGTATAAATACAATAGTATCTCACCCAAATCTGATGAGGCAGCAGGGATGAATGATAATCCTTTATCTAAAAGAGAAAGTTCTATGGTAGTCAAACGATGATCAGACAGATTCACAACCAAGGAACTCACTTCCGAGATTTTCTGTTGTTCCGTGGATGTTCCTCTGAGAATTTTCTCTTTTATCACCCTCTGCTGACAGAACATGAAGGAGTCCTTCCCCTCATCTTCATGGGGACGGTAAAATCCATGGAAACCAAAGAGGTTTTGAGTCTGGCTCCAATTCTCTTGTGAACCAGAGCTTCGTGGTTCAATGCTGGTGTACTGCTCACACGGCATGGAGTCGCTGAGGTAACAGTAGAAATTATATTTGAAGCAGTCCCTAAGGACCACTGGCAATGCTATCACTAACAACCCATGGTGTGTCAGTTGGGGGGGGGGTCTCAATAGGTGCATTAGATTCTATTGCTTCCTTGTTAGGTTATCTGGGCCATACAAATACATGACCACTATTAAAGTCTCTATAATCACGCTGCAGTTTTCTGATTTTAGTCTGTTTTTGTTCATACCCAGCAACGTTACTGAATGTCAGTTCTAATATATGTTTATTGGGGTCTCCTTTGTACTGAGTGATTAATTCCATGTATAAAAACTCCACTTCTTGTTGAAGTTTATCTTCTAAAGGCTTAAAATAGTCTATAATCAACTGTATGTAGCTAAAACTTAGCTCTAAATTCTTCTGTAGTAGTAGTAAAGGGTGTGTCTCACCAAAAGTAGGCATGCACAGGTATGTACTAGGCTATTGGCCATAGGGCCTATATAAGCCTAGCCAAAAAGGTACCCTGGCTTTCGCCACCCAAGATAATTCTTTTCCTGTGCCCCTGTCAAGCAGAACCACAGAGGTGATCCCCGGGGTGGATTTCCCATTTCCCCTCCAATTATCAAGATTTTTCTGGAAGAGTGCTAATGAGGAACTTTGTTTGATATAGATAGGTAGTTTGTTCCAGAGTATGGGAAGTCTCTGGAACAGGAATCTATCCCTCCAGCATGTCCTGTTTATTGTGGTGACAAGGTTTAGGTCCCTAGAGCATGTAGCTCGGATGGACTGGGATTTCTTTAAGTGGAGCAAGTCCAACAGCTCCGAATTTGACATAGCTTTGTATGTTAGGCAGAGATCGCCTCTGAGTAGGCGATACGCGACAGAGTAAAGCTGGAGATTTTTGAGATGGTCTGCATAGGGCATCTGTTTGTGGCTGGTAATTCTCTTTGTGAGGTATTTCTGTGGCCTTTCCAGTTGTTTTAGATGTCTTGTGAGGTACATACCAAAAGGGGCATTGTACTCTATAATGGGTCTAATGAGTGACAAATAGAGGGGAACAATGACCTCTTTTTTCCTGGATGAGAAACCTTTTGTGATGAGGTGTGCCGCATAGAAGGATTTCCTGACTACTGTGGAGATTTGATTATCAAAGGAGAGACTACTGTCCACCTGTATCCCAAGGTCTCATCGCACGTTTGGTGTTATGTAGGCTACCACCTATGTGGTAGCTCATGGGTACAAAGTTTTTACAAAAGGGGGTGACAAAGCACTTTTTGGCATTGAGCTTCAGGCCATGGCTTTGACACCAGGCATCTGTCTCAGTGAGGTCCTTTTGTAGGATGTCCACATCATTAGGAGTTTCAATTATGGCAGCTAGTTTGCAGTCATCTGCGAACTTCATTAGTCAAAGACCTTCTGTGTTAGCCTGTACTTTAGAAAAGTAGATACCAAACAGGAGAGGACCCAGGACTGAACCCTGTGGTACTCCACTTGTCACTGGTCTGAAGTCAGATTTGTAGTCTGTTACTTTCACAGTGTGGGTTCTGTCAGTGAGCCAGTTGGCAACCCATCTTGTGACATAGGGATTTATACCTAGTTTACTGAGTTTATGTATAATTCCAGAGTGGGGGATGGTGTCAAAAGCCTTAGTGAAATCTAGATAGGCTGTGTGAACCACCTTGCCCTCATATATGGTTTTGGTGACTGCTTCAAAGAAGTCTATCAGGTTTAGGAGACATGATTTGCATTTTACAAACCTGAACTGGGTGGGGTCCAGAGTTTGGAGATTACCAATATCTTTGTTTATAAGTTCCATGATGATACTTCCATGGCCTTGCAGACCAGGCTCATTAGGCTAATGGGGCAGTTGTTCCCAAGCTGCGTGGTGGCTCCCCCTTTGTGGAGTGGGTTAACTGTCCCTGTGCACCATTCAGTGGGCAAAAAGCCTGAGTTGAAGCTATGATTGAACATGGTGCTTGGGTGGGGTGCCATTTCATTCTGTAGTTCATGTAGAACGCAGCCTGTGATGTTGTCAGGTCCCATGGATGCTGTGTTCTTGGCTTTGGAGAGTGTAGTTTTTACCTGTGCAGCTGTTATTACAGGAACTTTGCATTCTTATGGTATAGAGATGGGCCCTTTCGGGGGTGAGAAGAGGGTAAAGTTATCACTGAACCTATCTGCCAGGATGTTGGCAATATCAGTTGGTTCTGTATATTTAGTGCCATTGTGCTGTAACCCAGAGCAGATCTGAGTGTTGCCATTGAGATTCTTGACATAGCTATAGAATGTTTTGTGGTTGTCTTTAGAATCAGTGGTAATTTTGTTTTCATAACTAGCTTTGGAGGATTTTATGAGGGATCTCAGCTTCTTACTGAGGTTGACCAGGGAGCTCCTCCAGTCATAGGATTTTACTCTTTTTTGCAACAATTTCTTTCTTCTGTTGTAGAGTTTGTTTATGGCAGGGGACCACCAGATTGGCTTTCTTTTTTTGAAGGATAGCATCTTGGTTCTGTTAGGGATAGCACGATCCATACACTCGTGTAAGTGCTTATAAAGTGCATTTGTGTAGGATTCAGCAGTCGTACCTCTATTGTCTGTCTGCATGGGTGTTGTGAAGTTTGCCACTTCTGTCTTCAGAAGTGTGAAGTTGGCTTTGGAGAATTTTTTTATGGTGGTTTCCCTAATGGGGGGTGGGATGTGGATGTGTAGGGTGATTAGCTTGTGGTCGGATCTGACCAATGAGGAACTGACCTCTGGTGTGGAACACCAGTTTCCCATGTTGGTAATGACCAGGTCTAGGATATTGCTGCCACTAGTGGGTGTGTGGATAAGTTGATCGAAGGCGTTGGAATTTATGAATTCCAGAAAACGTTGAGCAAAAGAGTTGGTACATGAGTAGTTTTCCTGTTAATGGTGGGGTAGTTGAAATTGCCCATTATTAGGGTGTTGGGTTGTACCCTAATATTTTCCAGTGTATCAAGAAATGAGGAGTGGGAATCCTGGGGCATGGTGGGGGATCTGTAGCAAGTTACAATTTGGATTGCGGTCTTGCCCAGATTTAGTTCACTTGGATAATCTCAGATGCATTATGCTGAGCAACTAGCCTGGAGGTGTGGATATCTTAATGAATATGGACATGCCTCTGTCTTTAGTGTTTCGGTCCAGGTTAAGTGGCCAAAAGGTGTGGTATGAATTATAGCCTGGTAATGCAGGGGTGCTCTCTGGAGCCTTGAACCAGGTCTCTGTCACTGCACAGATGTTGATGTTCTCCATTTTAAGGAGTACCTCGAGTGAATGCATTTTGAGGTTTAGACTTCTAGCATTGAGTAGCATTACACTCACATTTTCTTATTATTAATGTGGAGTTTTTCTCCCTGGGCCTCCTCTGAAAATGGGCTCATCATGGCTCATAGAACCTTCCCAGTAAAAAAAAAAAAATATGCAAATAAATAAATAAATATATCTCCTTAAAAATGACCTGTCAAGGGATAGTGTAACTTTTCTATTCATGAACTCTGTAAGGATGTAACTCAGCATCTTAATTACCGTGGATGTACTTTTATTAATTTGTATCTGCTATTTTATTCCTCCACTTGCTATTACATAAAGTTGTGTTTCCCTGGCATATACTTTTTAGGGCCGCTAATCTTACGTGATATTCCACGTTGAGCTTAATAAATCCTAGACAAAATTATTTAGACTTCTCTATATTAATACTTAGCTGTGATTTCTCAGTTCACTCATATAGAATCCTTAGATTCCTGGAAAGGTTTGCTTCCCCTTCTCTACAGTCCTTCTTATTTGTTCTCTGTTAATAAATTATTTAATTCAAGACTGGTGTGCTTTCTTATTCAAATAGGTCATATACTTCTGGTACCAGGACAGATATATGTGGTATCTCACAAACTACTTTTGTTTCCATTTATAGGATCCTGCTTCTGAGTTATCATTCTTCTTGTTTAGTCAACATCTTTCTTAGTCCATTTACCTTTAGTTTACCTTTCCTGTCCTCCCTTATCCTATCATATTTTATCCTAGCCTAGCCTAGTCTATCTTGTCCTATCCTGTCCTATTGTATCTTTTCCTCTCTTGTCATGTCCTATCTTATTGTATCCTTTCCTATCCTGTCCTATCCTATTTTATCTTTTCCTTTCCTGCTCTATCAGGAGCTTTGTCAAATACTTTATGAAGTCAAAATATACAATATGAACTAGTGTTTTTTTGCCAAGTTCCAGTGTGATTTAACTATAAAAATGAATAAAACAGAATCACCTCAGACTCACATGACCTGTTTTCTACCGTCATGTTGATACTTATCCTGCACTTATGCCCCTGGGAGAACAGCTGGCTTTCCTTTCAGAATATTCCCCATTATGAGTCTATATTAAATGTTCAAAAACATTGAACAGTAAACACCTGTTCAGTGATCCTTAAAGAGCGAGCAAGCATTTCAGTGAAGGCCTGACTTAGCGATTTCTTTCCCTGGGAAAGAAATCACTTGGCCATCATAGTGAGTTCCCTTTTCCCCACTGTGATGTGATCTCAGAGTTGGTATATTTAGTTAGGGGGGTGTATGTGGGGGGGCACAGCCCCCAACATTGGGGTGTGTGGGGGCAAAGCCCCCCACTTTATAACGTTAGTAGTTATGTTCCATTAGGGCAAGTGATTTTTTTCCAAGGGAAAAAAATTGCTGATTTGGGCTTTCGCTGTAAGTGGAGTTCACTCTTTTAGGGTCGCTGAACAGGTGTTCGCTGTTCAGTGTTTTCAAAGATATAATATAGACCATCATTACTATATCTGCAATGTTTTGCAAGAAATGTCAAGCTTATCTTTAGTTTTAACCAAAATTGGTAGCAGTATACAGTAGTAAGAATCACCTCAAGATCAATAATAGACTGATTATATGATGACTACCCATTCTCTGCAATAAACTTACTCAGCACTTCAAACAATGTGAAACACTATCTTCTTATAAGAAGGAATTACACAAAGAGATAATGAGTATTCATAAATTCACCACAGGAAGGGCTAATCAGTCCTTGAAAAGTGAGGTAAGGACTATAGGTGGGCTGTAGCAAGGCATAAATGACCATATGTTCTAGTTGGCTTGTGGAATCTATGATTCTGTGATTCAAAGGTTACTATTATGTAGCAAAGAATGAAGACTGACCTACAATCTTTTGAGGATGATTGTGATTTTTTTAATAGGAATTACTAGATCTTTTTTGAAATGGCATGAAACAATTCCTGATGCAAATTACTGATTATGGATTATAGATTAACATTATTACCCTTCAAATGTGACTATCTGTCAGGTATCATCTTACTTTCTCTATCCAAGCAAGTACTCTACTTTCAGTTTGCTATGTAGAGATGGAAGTAAAGACTTCAGTGAGAATTTAGCTTTGTCATCATCATTTATAGACTTTGGGAAGGTTTGGCAGAATGATTAAGGTCTTTAACTCACAGATACAAGATACAAGGTTTCATTCTGACATGAGGTTATTAGGTAAGCTTGTAATAGTATGGAGACTAAATGGTTAATATTTAGATTGGCAGTTGGCATAATGGTTATGATGTTTTACTCACAGACACAAGATATAGGGTTTGCTTCCCAACTTTGGGAGGAATTTGTAAGGCTTAAAAATGGTCCACAAAAGCAGTTAGTCTACTACTTACCTATACAATTGTTCACCACCTTGTTCAGTCAATACAGTTCTGCCTTAGTAGCTCCTGATATAAATCTCCTGTGTTGCTAAAAATCCTTTCTACCTTGCTGCATTCCTTTTTGTGTAACTTTTTCTTGATATGGCCTTGCCATTCATATGTCCTTTTTCAAGTTTTTCCCCCATTTTTAAACACCAAAACTAGTCTTACATACAATCCTTTCTTCTGTAATTCATGACATGACTTTTACCTTGCACGGATAACCTCATATGTTCATGGGTTCCCAGGTAAGTACTTGGCTAACAGTCCTTCTGGGCCATTTTAAGCCTAGACTATTTCCATTTTTGTGCTTGAAATAACCTACTCCATTTTGTTATAGATTGACCTTATCCATCCCATGGTCAATAATTATATATTACCCCTAATAAGAATAACTGGAATCATACCATAGATCATTTCAGGGGGACCCATGCATGGGATAAAGCATTTAGGAGCTGCGTCTGTCCACTGGTAGTACAGGGGGAAGTCCTATGGTAAAATTGATATTAGCCATCCAAAGATCTAAGATGAACTTGAAATGAAAATGGACAGGGACAAACTTTGTTTTATGTGGATGGGGAGTCTTTTCCACAGCAGCAGTATCTCTGCGAAACATACTTACTCTCCAAACTGTTGTGTTATTATTGCAGAAGAGATTTAGATCAGTAGTTTTTCTGATTCCATTTGACTTGCTGATGTGCAGTAAATCCATCAAAAAATGGGATGGAACATGCCTTGTATGCCAGACACAGGTCACCTCTTAGCAGGATACCGAATATAGTGACAGGGTTTTGACTCCGTGCATGTAGGACATGTTGTTTAGGCCTTGTATGGTTTCAGTAAGGTATCACTGTGAGCATTCCAGTTGCTTTATGTGTCTGGCAGATACATGCCAAAGGGGCATAATGAGGGCAGAGTAACAGGGGACAATTATATCCCTAAATCTAGACACAATCCCTTTGTCTATAAACTGTGCAATATAGACAGACTCACTGACTTTCCTTTTCAACCAGATTGACTTATTCAATCTCCCTGTCTTGATCTTTTTCTCCCTGTCCTATTTTCTATAGCTGTTTGCATGTTAGTCTTCATTTTAGTTCTGGTTTATGTGTTCCCTATATTTGTGTCCAGGCTGTCATTCTTGTCCTCAAGTGAAGAAAATGAAAACACTGTCATCTGTATCAGCATATCTGGCAGGAGATTTGTATATATTCTCAGATTATTGTATGCCAGCATGTCTAACTGTGAAAATGTAAATATGTTTTTAAAATGTTGAGTATTTCCCTGTTTATACAAAATGTTTAAAGAATCTGTCAGTGTTTTGATACATTTCTAATTGCACATATTTGTGAGGGAGATTCTAAAGAACACATTGTCTGTAGAAAATCAGCTGATCAGTAGGCGCTGTCATTAGAATATTCCTGGTTGCTATGTGATTATTTGAACAGATGATTGACAGGAAAAAGTTTTTTTTTTCAAATGGCAGAGTGTTATTTTTAAAATTAGACAGTTGAGACTGTTAACCTGGATAACAAAAGAGACTGCTGAAGTCAGTTGAGTGGGCAGTTAGTTAAGAGTTGCAGTCAGTTACACTGCTATGCAGTGGAAACTCAAAAAAAAAGACTTACCAAGAACTGTAAGCCTGCCTTTGCCTTGCTGTTATGTTTTAGAGTAGATCAAGGGCAGCATTTTCTAGTTATATTAGGAAAGTTTAGTTATTTCAATAGAGTTTTTCAAAAATGATGGACTCCTATCCTACAGTTTAATTTTATATTTCTGGTAATTGAATTCTGGTGTTTATTAAAAATGATTGATTTATATTTTTTAATAATCATTTTACTTATTATTAAATGTTTTTCATTATTTTACATTGTGACTGGACAATCAGTGTATTCTTTAGAAATTAGAGAGTGCTTATGTCTGTTTGATACTCCCAAGGACACTTCAAATGCCTGGCTGCTTCTGGTCATAGCTATCATTTATTTTGATATTTAATTTTTAATAATTGATCATCCTTTGAAAGGGTGTGTAGGTCTGTCTGACTCTGGTGGCAGCAATTACCATTTGCATTGGTGAGGGGACACAGCTGGAAATGTGTGTCAGATTTCCCACAAGTGTTTGAATGTGTGCGATTTAAATTTATTTTGAGTGTAACTTAGACAGAGGTCTTAAACTGGAACACATTGTTCTGCAGTGTATAATAAGGGATTACACTTGGGGTGGACGGAGGCATATAGTCCAGTCCCAGGAAATAGAGCATGTTCCTGTCGAGCTATTAAGGGAAATTGTGGAATTTTACTCTTGTGTGTTCTGTGCTCTGGTGTATTTCCATGACGTTCCCAATATGGAGTTAGCGGTGAGAACTGAAACTCCTTAATTACTGATCTGGGTTTTAAGTGGGGGACGTCACATATTCATAGGTTCATAAGTTCATAGGTGTTTACTAGGCTAACAACCACAAGGGCCTTTTTAAGCCTAGTCATGCACCCCAAATCTCTGACAAATTCTAATACCCTTGATAAGTGTAAACATGGACCTGGGATATGTACCATTTATAGGTTACCTCTGTCCATTAGAAACATAGGTGCCAAACCAGGGATGGATTTCTACTTTACCATCCAATTGTCCAAGTTGCACTTGAACTGGGTTAGGGAGGAACTCTGCTTCACATAGATGGGGATCTTGTTTCACAGATGGGGGAGTCTCTTGGATACATGCCCATCTCTCCAGCAGGTCCTATTTATATCACAGGCAAGGTTTACTTCTTTAGAATAGAATGGGTAATTCTGGTTGTTTTTGTTTTGTGGATATGCAGGAGGTCCATCAGAGTTGGGTCTGACAATGCCCTGTATGCCAGGCATAGATCTCCCCTCAAAAGCTTGTAGAAGATAGAATACAGGGTTAGGGCCTTAAGGTGGCCTGCATAGGACAATTTACTTAATTCCTGCATTCTTATATTGAGGAACCTCTGTGGACATTCCAATTGTTGGATATGCCTGGCTAGGTATAAACCAAAGAGGGTAATGTACTCAGTGATAGGTATGATAAATGCCGAATACAGTGGAACAATGACTTTCTTGGACTTAGATGCCATATCTTTGTTTATACATTGTGCAACATAGAATGATTTCCACACCATTGTAGACATGTGATGATCAAAGGCTAGATTACTATCTATGTGTGTCCCTAAGTCCCTGACTACTGGGTCAACTCTAAGGGGTGTGCTGTCAATATGATAGCTACCAGGGATGGATGACTTCCCAAAGGATACTATTATGCATTTCTTGGCATTTAGATTTAGTCCATGGCTCTGACACCAGTTGTTTATCTGTGTCAGCCCCTCCTGGAGAATGTTTGTGTTAGTGTGAGATTCAATGACAGGTCCTAATTTACAATAATCTGCAAATTTAGTCACCCAGAGTCCACTGACATTTTCCTTGACTTCTGAGAAGTAAATGCCAAAAAGCAGCAGTCCAAGGACTGATCCCTGAGGGACTCTACTTGTGACTGGCCTCTTTGTAGAGGTGGACTCTCCAGTTCTAACTTCCTGGGTCCTGTTTGTGAGGCAGTTGGTTATCCACCGAGTGACATATGGGTTTGTACCTAACCTCTTGAGTTACACATATGGGTTTGTACCTAACCTCTTGAGTTTGTCAACAATACCCAAGTGGGATATTGTGTCAAATGCCTTGGCCAGGTCAAGGTAGCCACTGTGAATAACTTTGCCCTCATCAATTGCTTTGCTGACCTTCTCAAAAAAGTCCACCAGGCTAAGTAGACATGATCTGCCCTTGATGAAACCAAACTGAGTTGGGTCCAGTGTCTGGAGGTTTACTATATTTCTTTTGATCATCTCCATGATAATTCTTTCCATGGGTTTACATATAAGACTTGTGAGACTTATGGGTCTGTAGTTTCCAAGGTCTGTAGATGGCCCACCTTTGTGCAGATGGATGATTGTTGCCTCTCTCCATTCATGAGGTACGAAGCCTGTTTGGAGGCTACAGTTAAATAGCAATTCCAGAGGCCCTGACAGGTCATGCTTCATGCTATTTAGAAGGCATCCTGGGATGTTGTTTGGGCCCACTGATGCAGTGTTCTTGGTCTTAGACAAAGCATTAAGAACCTGTTCACTAGTGATAATAGGGGGAGTTATATTTCATGATATTTCCCAAGGTAAGGTTGAGGGGAAGAGAGGGATAAAGTTGGGTCTGAATTTATCAGCCAGGAGGTTTGCTATATCTTTTGGTTTAGTATAGGTGGCTCTATTTATAATGAGCTCTGCACACAATTGTGTATTGCCTTTGAGGTTGCAGACATAGCTAAAGAATGCTTTGTGGTTGTCCTTGGCCTGGGAGGCCAAACTTACCTTAAATTTGGCTTTGGTAGACTTTATTTGTCTTCTGAGATGTTTGTTTAGCTTGATGAGAGGGTTTTATTCTGCTGGGTGCTGCACCTCCTAATTTTTTCCATGATTTTCTTCCTGCTGTTATACAGCCGATTGATTTTGTGATTCATCCAGGGTGGCTTGTTTTTTGAGTTAGTTCTGTACTTCTTCTTGCCTCTATGCAGCTATTAACATGCTCATACAGGGTTTCTGTGAACAAATCTGCCTAGGCAGAAGTGTTCTCAGTGTTTATTGGTGGCAGCTTAGTAGGATTTTTAATTGGATATTAGCAGCCCATGGGTAGTTGTCGTTAAGGTGAGCACTCTTGACAGCCACGAGGTAAACATTTAGCATTTCATTCCGCCACAGTTTTTATTTATTTGTTTTAGTTTGTTAGTCAGGTATAGGTGACAAGGATGTCAGCAGAAGATTTTAGTAAGCTGACAAAGATTCAGCTGGCTCAGGATTGTAAAGCCAAAAGACTGGTGCATGCCATCCTGACCAAGGAAGCAATGATTTCAGCCTTGGTTGCAGCCATGGCTCAGACTAGCCATTCGGATTCTATCCAGTTTGGTGTTGAGGATGTGCAGCCTTTCAGGAAGGAACAATCCACATTTTCTTCAGAGGACCTTCAATTCCATCTAGAGTTAAGGGGATTGGAACTGGAGGCCAAGGAATGAATGCAATGTCTGGTGGCCAAGGAAGGAATGCAATGTCTGGAGGCCAAGGAGAGGCTGACCAATATGAACTAGCTACTGAAGAGAGACTGTGCCTGAAAACCCAACATCTGGAGGCTGAGTAGAAACAGCATCAGTATGGATTGGAAACCAAACTTCTTGAACTGGACTCAGCACAGTGACCGAGGTGTTTAGAAGCTGTGGACAATGAGAGACAGCATCAGTATGAAATGGAGCTGCAAACCCTTTGAGAGGGTCATGGAGGTAATGGAGAAGGGAATAACCAGAGCCCAGAATCTGTAAAGGTCAGTAAACATTTTCCTCAGTATAGGGATAGGGATGACTTTGATAGTTTTATTCATATTTTTGAGAGGGTATGTAGACAATATGATGTTGACCGTGAGCTCAGGGTTCAGCTCTTGACTTACTTACTCCATGGTACATCTGTTCAAGTTGTAGCCAAGTTAAATGATGTAGATTGTTTGAATTATGACAAAATGAAATGTTGCTTGCATGACTGTTTCAAATTTACACTGGAGGCATATAGAAAAAAAGTTTCATGAACATAGACGCAAGGCAGATGAAAGTGTCCATGACTATATTGTTGGCTTAAGTATTTGCTTTCATAGATGGCTGAGTGGGTGTCAGATCACCACTTTTGAGGGACTGGCTGACCTTGTGGTGAGGGAACAAGCCCTCAGTACTTTGCATGATGACATGAGAGTTTGGTTAGCAGACTGTGACTGTAACTCTGCAGAGGAGTTGGAGATAAAAGGGGATCTCTATTTTAAAAGCAGAGCCCCACTGCATATGAAAGGGGTACCTAGTGCTAAACATGGGCTTAAGGCAACCCATTGGTGGGGCAGTCTAAACCACTCCAACAGACTACACTAGTAATAGGGGAAACTACTAATCCAAGTGCAGGGTTAAGGATTAGATGTTTCAAGTGTAACCAGAGGGACACATAGCAGCCAAATGTCCATTAAGGCAAGGTGAGAAACAGAAGGTGAGGGAACCAGTAAGTGTGGATGACAAACTGTCAGTGGTAAGTTGTTTACAAATAACTGGGTGCCAAATTATCACCAAAATGCATATCTTATCTTAGTAGATGGTGATCAGGTATCTTCTAAGAGGGATACAACTTCTGATATAACCATTGTGAGGCCTGCTGTGGTTAGAAAACAGCAGTACTTGTTTGGGCAGTCCACTCCAGTCAGATCATTGGGAGGGACCCCATTCCAAATACTTTTGGTTAGGGTTCATCTTGACTGGGAGGGTGGAAGAGGAAGCAAGCAAGTAGGTGTGTTTGTGCTATTCCTGCAGATGTTCTAATAGGGAATGCCTTTATTGATGCAAAACCTTGTGTAACTGCAGTGGCCTGCTGTCAGGCTTGGAGAAAGGCATGTAGGTCTGGTAGTCTGGGAGAGACCCAGAAACATCTCATACCTGAAGCTGGCACTGGGTTGATGGCTGTTTCAGAGAAGGTGCTATCTGGTCACAGTAAGTCTGAGTGTGAGCCACAGCTCCTGGTGGGTACTGATGTTCCCTTGGACATGATGACTGAGAGGATGGAGATGAGTAGTGGTACCCAGAGTGACAGCAATGTGCAGATGTTGGATGTGAATAGGCTTCCTGTGGAAGGGGAGCTTGTGTTTGAGAATATTCCTGCAGATGTCCTGATAGGGATTGACTGTGATGTGCAGTGCCTTGTGTACATGCAGAGACTTGTAGGTCTGGTTGCCTGGGGGGAGATCCCAACAGATCTCATACCTGAAGCTGACACTAGTGTAGTGGCTGTTTCAGAGAAGGAGCTATCCTGAAGTAGTTAGCCCCAGCTTCAGGTATGAGATTAGCCTGGGGGAGATCCAGACAGATCTCATACCTGAAGCTGGGACTAGTGTAGTGGCTGTTTCAGAGAAGGAGCTATCCTGTAGTAGTACGTCTGAAAGTAAGCCACAGCTCCTGGGAGGTACTGATGTTCCCTTGGACACAGTGGCTGCAAGGATGGCAGTGAGTAATAGTACTCAGTGACAGTGAAGTAGAGCTGTTGGAAGATATTAGGCTTCCTGTAGAAGGGGAGCTTGGGAGGGTCACAAATGTAGATAGGCTCAACTTGCAGACCCTATATTACAAAGCCTGAAGGAGATGGCTAAGGAAGCACCTGAGGCTCAAGGAAGAGGGCAGTTTGTATACAGGAACAAAGGTTTGACTGTATAAAGAGTGGACTCCTTAGAGAGGGCTGGAAAGTGAGGTAGTATGGCAGCTGTTAGAGCCTAGATCCTACTGTCTGCCACTTCTTGCTAAAGTCCCTGATATTCCTTGGGAAGGGATATTAAGGCAGTGAAAGAAGTTTTGTTGTATAGAAAGTTGACTCTTAAGGGAGGGCTGAAAGGTGAGGTAGTGCGGCAGTTGGTAGAGCTTAGAGCCTACCATCTACCTCTTCTAGCTAAAGTCTCTAATATTCCTTTTGCAGGTGATATTGATGTAGAAAATGGGGCAAATGTTTCACTAGAGATTTTTAGCAGGGTAGATTTTCCAAGGGAGATACTGACTGATTAGGGTTTCATCTTCATGTCAGACCTGCTGACTAGTCTGTGGAAGTGTTATGGGATGAAACATCTAAAGACCGCCCCCTACCATCCCCAGACTAATGGTCTTGTGGTGAGGTTAAACTCTACATTGAAGACTATGCTATGGGCATTTTCAGACCAACATGTTAGGGAGGTCTTGGATAGATTAAGTATGGCAGGATTAACCATTAAACCCAGTAAGTTCAAGTGGGTTTGGCAGAGGTTGCTTAGTTAGGACACAGAGTGGGAAGTGGTAAAATGAAGCTAGAAACTGTCAAGGTGAAACTATTCAACAGTGGCCTGTTCCTGTTACTAAGAAACAAGTGAGAGCATTTCTAGGGACAGTGGGGTACTATAGGAAATTTATGGCAATTGCACTACCATAGCTGCACCCCTTGCTGACATAACTAGTAAGAATAAACTGGACAAGGTAGTGGACCACAGAATGTGAAAAGGCATTCCAAAACTTAAAAAGATTTTAGAAGGACCTTCTGTATTAGCCAGCCCAGATTACAATAAACAATGTATTCTTCAGGTCGATGCTTCAAACTATGGGGTGGGGGCTGTCCTTAGCCAAGTTTTTGCAGAAGAAGAAGAGCACTCAGTGGTATATCTGAGCCGTAGATTCCAACTTAGAGAAGAGTATTATGCAGCCATGGAGAAAGAGTGTTTGACCATAGTGTCGGCAATGCAAAAGCTGCAGCCCTATCTTTATGAGAGAAAATTCACTGTACTCACAGATTATAACCCTTTAACATGGCTTAGTAGGGTCAGTAAGCAAAATGCCAAGTTACTGAGGGGCTGTCTGGGATTACAAGCATATGATATGACCATACAATATCGCAGTGGGGTGAATAATGCCACTGTAGATGGATTGTCCAGGAAAGAAGTGGGTTAATATTCCCAGGTAGACCCATTTTTCTCAAGCATTGTTTTTTAAGGATCACTTGAAAATTGTGCTGAGTCATAAGGGGGGATATGAAGAAAATGAAAACACTGTCATCTGTGTTAGCATGCCTGGCAGGAGATTTGTATATATTCTCAGATTAACTTGTATTATATGCCAGCATGTCTAATTGTGAAAATGTAAAGTTTTTAAAATGTTTATTTATTTTTATTTTATTTATTTTTTGACATTTAATTGGGTCAGTCCAACTGAGCAAGGGGCCCATTTTCAGTGGAGACCAGAGGAGAAAAGCTTCAGAAGTATTAATATTTTTACAATAAAAATCAAATTAAAAGTAAAAATAAGAGTAAAAAATTAAAACCACCATGAAACATAATATGAAAATCAACAGTTAGAGATTATCTGTAAATACAGTAGGTTAATTAACAATTGACAGGCCTAGAGAATATCACACATGAAGTACATACACATAGATAAACCATTCAATCAAAAAACATGTTTTTGTTTAAATAAAGATCTATTATGTAAATAAGGGGAGAGGGAGGTATAAAAGTATATGAGGCAAGTACAAGGAAGTGAAGAGTAAAATAGGGAAAAGGAGTTAAAGATGAGAAGAGAAGCTGAGTTGTTTCCCTGTTTATAAAAAAATGTTTAAGGAATCTGTCAGTAATTTGATAAATTTCTAATTGCATATGTCTGTGAGGGAATTTCTAAAGTGCAAACCATCTGTGGAGGATCAGCTGAGCAGTAGGCAATGTCATTAGAATGTTCTTGTTTGCAGATGATTGATGGGAAAAAAGAACTTTTTCAAACAGTTGATTGTTATTTTTAAAATAACTCAGTTGAGGCTGTTAAGCTGGACTATAAAAGAGACTGCTAAAGTCAGTTGAGTGGGCAGTTTATTCAGAGTAGCAGTCACAGTGCTGTGCAAGGAATCACCAAGAACTGTAAGCCTGCCTTTGCACTGGTGTTATGTTTTAGATTAGATCAGAGACAGTATTCTCTAGTTATCTTAGGAAAGTTTTGTTATCTAGATAAAGTTTTTCTAAAATGATGAACTTCTATCCTACAGTTTAATTTTATTTTAGATTTCTGGTGATTGAATCCTGGTGTTTAGCAAGATATTGAAAATTATTGATTTACATTTTTTAGTAATCATTTTACTTATTATTAAATGTTTTTCATTATTTTATATTGTGACTGGACTATCAGTGTATTCTTTAGAGATTTGAGTGTTTACCCATTTGATACTCCTCAGGTCTCCTTTAATGCCTGGCTGCTTCTGGTCATAGCTATCATTTATTTTGATATTTAATTTTTAATAATTGATCACCCTTTGAAAGAGTGTGTAGACCTGTCTGACTCTAGTAGCAGCAATTACTATTTGGATTGGGGAGGGAACACAGCTAGAAATTTATGTTAGGCTTCCCATAAGTGTTTGAGTCTGTGAGATTTAAATTTATTTTGAGTGTGAGTTAGTCAAAGGTCTTAAATTGGAACACATTGCTTTGAAGTGTATAATAAGGGATTACATTTGGGGTGGACAGAGGTATACAGTCTAGTCCCAGGAAATACAGTGTATTCCTGTTATGCTCTTAAGGGAAATTGTGGAATTTTACTCTTGCATGCTCTGTGCTCTAGTGTCTTTCCATGGTGCTCCCACACTGGAGTCTGTGGTGAGGATTGAGGCTCCTTAATTAATAACCTGGGTTTTAAGTGGATAATGCCACACCCCAAAAGCTCCCAGTTTAACATAATTTTCTTTTCTGTAGTCTGTATGACTATTTTATTTATTTTTCTGTTGTCCCCCTCGTCATAGGTTCATAGGATATTACTAGGCAATTTGCAGTATACAGTCTGCAGTTCCCACAACCCCTTCCCATAAGATTCCATAAGACCAGACCTGGGGTGCATTTATGGTTATATATCCATTCATCTAGGTTGGGTTTGAAGAGGGTTAGAGAGCTATTTAATATGAAGAGATAGCCAGTCCCAGAGGTACAACATTCTGTAGGAGAGGCACTTCTTTCACCAGCAGGTTCTACTTATGTTGTCTTAGAGATTATGGTCTGTTGCATGGTTATTCAACCCTTGTGGAGGACTGAGCTGTTCAAGACCTTGCAGGATAAACAAAGGTTATCCCAAAACAATCTAAATCAGACAGAATAAAGATACACAGTTTTACAGCATTCTGTGTAGCACATGGGACTAAGGCCCCTGATTTTTTACTGATGAAGGGCTGGGACTTTTCACTTTTAATTATATGTTTGAACAGGTACACACCGAAGGGAATATTATGTTGTATTATGAGCCTAATAAGGGTAGAGTAAAGAGGGATGACAACATCCTTGGTTCTAGAAGGTAAACCTTTGCTAATTAATTGATAGAATGATTTTCTAATGATAGTAAATATATATTGGTTAAAGTAGAATTTATTATCTACAAAAGTTCCCAATTCCCCAGTAACCATGCCAGTTTTGATGGACATGTTATTTTATGTTGTAAGTGTTTGAGTGCTAATGCTCTCCAATGTACACAATGCTACACTATTTTATTTAGTTCTAGAATATTGTTGTAGCTCCATTAGAGTGTATTGCAGTAAGTCCTGTTGTAAGAAAGTCTTCAGCAAAGTTGATGACAGGTCCTAATTTTTAATCATCTGTAAAATTAGTTAGCCAAAGATTCTTGACATCAGCTTTGATGTCATAATAATAAATATGCAATAGAAGTCCTAAGCACTGAGACCTAGGGG
Source organism: Protopterus annectens (assembly GCF_019279795.1). Lineage (NCBI taxonomy): Eukaryota > Metazoa > Chordata > Ceratodontiformes > Protopteridae > Protopterus > Protopterus annectens. The sequence continues at coordinate 237,391,352 of NC_056727.1, forward strand.
ACTCAACTAGTAATGTGCCTTTTAGATGAGGCTATTCTTAATCTTAATTAATTATGGCCTGTCTATGAGCCAGTTTCTACCCAGTAGGTCACATAAGAGGTCCGTTTTAGTTTGTTTAGTTTGTTATTAGTGCTCAAACATAAAATAATATCAAAGGCCTTGGGAACATCATGGTAAGAAGTGTGTATTGATTTGCCCTTATATAATGCCTTGAGGACTTTTACAAAAAAGTCCACCAGGGTAAGAAGATAGAATCTTCCTTTTACAGGTTGAAGGATTGTAAGATGCCACAATCTTTATTTATGAGTTCCACAGATACATTCTATTATCTTACATATAAGATGGTAGGGCTTATTGGTTTACAAATGCAAGAATTAGTGGTGTGACCATCCTTGTGGAGGGAGACAACCACAGCTGTTCTCCACAATGGCAGCATGAAATAGGCTGAGAGGCTGAAGATGAACAGATTTAGGAAAGGGTCAGTCTGACAACAAAACATTTCTGCACCTAATTGACACCTTAAAAGCTAATGTTTGTTGCCTTAGCACCTTTGGCACATACTCAGAAGTGGTCTTTGGGGAGAAATGCCCAAATGATTTCATGTGTGTGGATACTATGTGGTTGAGGGGAGAAAATTGAGCTAAATGTATTTGCTAGCATGTTGGCTGTATATTCAGTAATCAAGTGGGTGCTTATGTTATGCATCAACTTGACACAGTGATGGGCATTGTTTCTTAAGATTTCTGGCGTAGCCATTCCTACTTAAATGTACATTCACTCCCACACCTACACATCTGAGTCTATCGACTAATGTCTGGATTTTAACTGACTGCCTAGCAAAGATCACAAGCTAGGGGTATTGCATGAATCACAAGCACCACATCATAAGTTTGATTTTAGCTATGAAAATTGGTGGGGGAGCCTTATTCTAGTGCATATGTCACTCTTGAGTCAAAGTGTCCACATCAGATGTGTGCATGAAGCCTGTTCTACGTAACACTACAGTAGCACATACTCATACCAGTTCCACACTGTTGGATTTGAGACACCTAACCAATTAGTTCCACAGTCCAGAGTACACAGTATCAACCACAAGTTCAACAGGAGAAGTCTTACTTTAACTGTGAGACTTGAGCACATTTAAAAGGATGATCTCATCAGTGAGTTATACAGAAGATGCTGTAAATAAAATTGCAAGAAAATGATGGGGGAGGCCTCTCCCATTGTAAATGTAAGTGGAAGTGTACATGACATATTTGTTTTTGAAGTCATTTCTACCTGACACTACAAACACGATCTCACACAATTATACTACGTGCTCAGTGCTGGATTCAAACTACCTACCTATCTAGTTACATAAGTTAGAGTATATAATATCAACCAAAAGCACCAAAGGACAACAAACTACATCAGTCACATAGTGCACGTTTGAAAGGATGACCTAATCAGTGTGCTGCAGAGAAGTTGTCTTGGCTAAAACTGGAAGAAATTGATGAGGGAGCCCTCTTCCAGTATAAATATTTCTCCTGAGTGGAAATGTCTATATCAGATGTGTTGCTGAGGCCAGTCCTACTTAGTACAATACACACACACACACACACACACACACACACACACACACACACACACACACACACACACACACATGCGTGCACACACACACACACACACACACACACACACACACACACACACACACACACACACACACACACACACACACACACACACACACACACACATGCACACACACACACACACACACACACACACACACACACACACACACACACACACACACACACACACACACACACACACACACACACACACACACACACACACTCATGCTAATCAGTCACCACTGTTTTCGAATACCTACCTATATAACGACACAATCTAGAGTACATTGTATAAATTGCAAGCATCACTGGAGAAGTCTGACTTTAAAGGTGAGATAATGAACATTTGTAAGGATTACCATATCAGTGTGCTGCAAAGAAGATATTATGTGTCACAGGTTTGGGTGAAAAGGAATGTGTCTTGATAAGCACAACAAAAAACAATGTGTTAATCATAAACCACCGGATTCAGCAAACGGCCATGCAGGAATAAATTATTCTTGCACAGAAGCAACTGTGGCTGTTCAGCCATGCATATATATGAAGGTGCACTGCCATGCTATAAAATGGATACGGGTCTGTGCATGAGTGCAGGAGGTGTGTCTGAGAGCAGTGCTCCCACAATACACATGCCTCCTGCACACTAGAATTGCTGTACGGCAATTTAAAATGAGTGAGAACACTCATAATACCCCCAACCCATCATGATAAGAAATCTGGACAAAGCCATAAGGGACAATCATCCCTACAAAGCCAGAAAGTTGCTAGAATAACAGGTTCAGTATTAGCATGGATATACTGAAAGGTACAAATTAAAAAACACAACAAATACATTTTTTTTGAGATATGCAATACAGTTTAAGCGTAGCTGCATGGGTATGCCCATTGCTTAGCTATGCTTAGCCCATCTGAAATGGCAGGATAAGTTAAAAAGCAATAGACATCCAGTATAAGCATAAGTGCAATAGTGTAGTGGTTAGAACGTATGCTTTACATGTAGTCGTTCAAACCTCATCAAAGCCATTTCCATTTTGTATGTATAAACATAACAATTGTAATTTATTTGTATATTTATGTAGGAAGTAACTTATTTTTCTCAACTAGATTAGTGTAGTAGGCCCAGATGTGAGGTGAAAGTGTAATAAAGTAGTGAAACCCCCATATAAACACAAGTGCCCCATACAGTATAATCACAAAAGAATAAATTACAGCACATGGGGGATGTTAGGGAAGGTAAATAAATCTATATTATGTAATGAATGATGAATCAATCCAGTACAGGTGTTAAGACCAATATAATAAAACATAAGCATTGCTAAGCATGGCACAGCTATGCTGACCGGGTGTAAGCATTGTGTACGTATGAATACTAAGCAATGAATAGCCCAGCTAAGTGGATTTACCCATTGGCAAGTAATGCTGAACCTACCCATTTAAGCACTGCCAACCTTAGCTAAGCAGGTTTGCCCATACCTTAACTTAGCTCAGCATTTTCAAAACCATCCAGTCATGGCAAAGGGTGGGCAATCAGCCATATTTAAACCCCACAGGTGGGAATACATCTCATAACTGGTTGAAGCTCTCCACTGAAGGCAGTATGGCAGGTGTTGGATAGGGCATGCCCTTTCAGGTACAGCGCTGGGCCATACAGGAGTCCAAGGTCATGGTAGGACTCCTGGTAAAAAAACATGATATGAGACTGCTGCAGGACCAGTACAGGGTTCCTAATATAAAGTGGAAGCTTGGGAAAGTCTCACCCATGATCTCACTAGTGCCACTGGTATCCCTCGGACTGGTGAGCAGGTCTGGCACCACTATGCCAACTTGAAATGGAGGAAGAGGGAGCTCTTGGGACAGTGGGTCCAAGAAGCAAGAGAGAAGGGAGATGCCCCAGCAGTGTGTAAGTATTCATAGCAATAACTGTGTGCCAAAGTCCAACCTGTGTATGTGATGGATAGGTATGCATAAATGTTTCTCTATTTTCATTACAGCTCCAGCTGAGTGAGCTATGAACTAGGAAACCCATGCCAGCAGGTTGCAAAGGCTGCATTGCGAGGCTGGTGAGTAACAATTCTGCTTGTAGTAGTCATACCAAATAAATATAAAGGAGTAAAATGTCACCTGGCAGTATAAAAAATGTGTATGGTTTCGATTGAATAAACCAGACAATATGACAGTAATAATCCCATATAGGTCATATTTAAATAAAAGTGTAAATGCCTGGAAATAAAGTTCTAAATCCTGGACTGGTTGTGTTTACTCTGGTATTGTATGGCCTGACATGTTGGATTCACCAAGATCTGATATCCAAATAGTACTGTTGTGTTAACCACTGTTTCTCACGCTGTGCTACATAAAAAATATGTTGTAATTACAAGGTCAGATTGTACAACCAAGGGAGACTTAGAAAACACTGAAGAAAGAGACAGCAGTTTCTAAATAGCTCACTTTGATGAAACACAAATTGTTGTATTTTTAGCAGACACAGCCATAGTTCTAATCCTGGTAGTGGTAGTAAGCTGTATGCATTTTAACTACGAATTTGGGAATATGTGTAGAAACAGCCAGGTAGTGTTACCAAACCTTCCCCTCACAGGTCTACCAGGTAAGAGAAATAGAATGTAGCTATAAGATGGGTGAAGTATACACTGTGTACAAACATACCACTGCCCAAACCAAGGCCACAGGGCATTGTAATAATACCTGTAGAGTAATGATTAGAGCAATGATCATTAAAGTTGTGAGTACTGCAAGGATATACAAGTTGTTAATTGACATCTCCCCCCCCACAATATCTGCAACAATAATCTAAATACACAAATTAATGGGTATGTTTTACACCAAAGCTACCATTGGGACATATGTCCTATTGTTCAACAAATATTGAAATGTGTTTCTGTTAATATTCCATGTTGAAATACTATCATTGGTGGCCTGTTGCTATCAATGTAACCTGCATGCCGTTGTAATGGCCACTGTTATTCCATATATGCATGTATTCTGTTTTGCTATGCAACTGCCCCAAATTTGTTGTTTTTGGGTTAATGTGAATATCTATGCATGCTTTTATAACTAATCCTAGATTGTGATGACTATTACTAACCCACATATGTTCTAAAACTCAGCACTATAGCACATTTGGAAAGGCCGGTCCCAGCGGACCAACCACTCCCACCTCATCTGGCTGTGACACCAGGCCCCAGCACATCTGGGACCCAACCAGGGACCTCCTCATCTGCTGGTCCTGCACCACCTTCAGGTGGAATCGACTCAGGTGATGGGGCTCGTTCCCCCCAGGAGTGGACAGGATACTGTCACCCGAAAACTGGTCCGGGGATTGGTGCATAGCGAGCTCCAAAAGGAGTGTGGAGATCTGCTACACCAGCTTGAGGGCCACGTGGCGCAACTAGAGGGTAAGCCTGCACCTCCTGGTCAGCCCCCAACATAGCCACCTTTGGGGCCATGAAGGTGCAATGGTGACTGCCCATGGGTGGGGACCTCAGTCCCACTGTTTCCATTTGGGGGCTCATGGGCTTCCAATTTCCAAACACCCCTCCCTGTCCAAGGTTTTTAGCCCCCACATGTGTGATATACTGCCCCTGTATGCTGTCTTGTCTGTCTTGTCTGTCTTCCTATCCAACCTACCTCCACAAATATACCTACTATCCTTTCCCAACACCCCACTCTTACCTTAAAAAAAAGGGCAATCTGTTAGCAAAAGATATTTCACCCCATACATAGCTGTCCATTTCACACACATGTTTACTGGACACATGTAATCTGGTCTAATTGGCTTCACAATACATTATTGTCATCCTCACCCTTCTCTCAGGGGTTTGAGTGTCCAAGTATACCTCCAAATTCAGTATATATGCACAGCTGTTGCTGTAGAAGAAATGGACAGTTATGGACCTTCCCTATACCCATCCTGCACATCCCTAGCTACTTTCCCTATTGCCTTTCCCTCTGCATGCCCCTTTTTTTTACCAGTTTCCTATCACCCCTTTTTTCTTTTCTTTTAAAGAAATTAGTTCACAAGTAAGTGGGAGTAAGCTCTTATAAGCAGGATTAAGCCTGTTTTATGGCACTAAGCAATGCCTACACAGATTAAGCACTTTTAAGGCTGTCTGTACGCATATTAACTGGAAGTTAGCATTGCTTACCACCACACAAACCCACTTACAACTGCTTAAAAGTGCTCTAATCACTTTGTATCCAATAGCCCTTGTTCTGCCCAGCAACAAAATAATCAACCCTTGCAAGTCTCAAACCCAGGACCCTGCACTACACAGCGATAGCATTGCACCACTAAGCCATCTGAGCTGTAGATATGTTTGATGTTTTCTTAAACATATCATGCAGCACAGTTATTCAACAGTAGGGAAATGTATTTATATATGTATATGTATATGTATATGTGTATGTATATGCATATATGGATTCGTATCACTGTCACTGAAAGACAATTTCACTGACACCCATTTCACTGAGAACATATCGCCTAAAGTTCATTTCACTGAAAGTTCATTTCAACTAAAACTCATTTCACTGACAAGTAGTACTTTAAGGCAAGTCAAAGGTATATGTCCTTTTCCCCACTGTAGTGCGATCCTGGTGTTAGTATATATAGTTAGGGGGAAGTGTGTGTGGGGGGGGGGTGTTTTCTGTTGTCTGGTTTTGTTTAGCATTATTTGGTAAAACCCAACTAGGTGGAGGGCTATGCCCCCCACACCCCCCTAACTATATATACTAATACCAGGATCACACTACAGTGGGGAAAATGACACATACTTACAGCAGCTGCCAATTCCCTTCAGCTCATGCTGTATCTCTTTTGACCACTGTCCCTGTGAACGGGTTCTCTCTCAGTCCCCAACTTGCTGAATCCTTGGCCATTGGTCACATCTGTAGTGAAGAAACCAGCCACAAGGACTCAAGGGCTTTAAAAAGAAAATAAGTTACTTGACCACTGTCCCTGCCAACAGATTCTCTCTCAGTCCCCCACTTGCAGAATCCTTGGCCATTGGCCGCATCTGCAGTGAAGAAACCAGCCACAAGCACTCAAGGGCTTTAAAAAGAAAATAAGTTACTGTAGATGTCTAGCTACGTTTCCCTCTTAGCCTGCTACTGTAGAAAGTACCTGGTCTAAAGCAGAAATAACTGGCTCTACCCAAGGCTAAGGACAGCAGCTGCACCCCCACTCCCATCTGTTGTAAATATATTCCCCAGTTAACTTTTTCCTTTTAGTTATCAGTAAACTAAGATAAAGCTCTAGGCAAAAAAAAGGTAACCCAGTAGATACACTGGAATTGCCGACTTGTAAAATAAAGGCAAAAAGGTACTTAAACTGCCACTTTTTGTCTGCTTCAAACTAGTTATCTACCCAGAAAGGACACAGCTGAAATCACATCTATAGATTGTTTTTCCCTACTAGATTCTAATAACTCCTAACAATTTGGCTATTTAGACACTTACCCTTCAATCTTTAGCCTAGGGGAGTTCTATGAACTCAGGTCTATAGATTGTTGTTTGCAGCACTTGCTGCTCAATTGATCCTGAGTGTGATTTTATACAAGAACTAACTAATTCACATTACCTGTGACCACTCCCACCCCCCTCCTCCAATATTGTCCCAGCAAAGATTTTTTGAAACCCCTGGAGTCATCTTGTATTGCTCACAGCATCTGCCAAATTCTCTTCAGTTTGTGGTGTATCTCATTGTAAGTGTTTTAGCTTTATTTTTTTATATTGCAGCTAAGGTCTCTACAAGCTCAGTTGTTCTATTGCATTGTTACTGTCAGTAATGCTACTGTTGCAGAACTGGTCTTCTATTTATAAAAGTTGTAGACAAAGTGTTACAATGTATAATTTTCCAGTCTGACTTGGTGCTTAGTGTGCTTAGTGCTTAGTGTGCTTAGTGCTGCTAGCACTTACAGATGCTATAGTATCAAACTGGGTTGCTACTCCTCATCACTTTTGTTTAGTTTAGTACATACTTTTTAGTTAAAATAGATGCTAAGCAGTGTGACTGAGTGTTCTGTGATTCAGTTTGAAGGAAAGCAATAAGTTAAATACAGAACACCATATTATGGCTAAAAGTCCTGTTTTGCTGCCAAGTCAGAGCAATCCTTAATTGTTTTAACTGCTGTACCATGAGAAATATTATAGCAATGTAGATATGTAAATATCTGTATTGCGATATTTAAGTACTGTTATATACAACTGTTGTGATAGTTTACTACTGCTATATCTGTGATAGAACTGTCTTTTTAATTCATGGGCTACCTAAATTATCTGGTATATATCACTAAGTAAGGTGTTTTTTTTTTATGTCAAGGGCTTCATTACAAATGCATAACAGTTGCCTGAGCCTTTTTTACTAAACACTTTGTACCTGTGTAAATAGTGTAACATACTGCTACTCTCAAACCCAATACCCTTCCTGCCTGGGTGCTAATTTATTATTTCAGTTACTTTTTGCAGCACTTCTCTCTCATTCCCCTTTTAGAGACCTTAACGTAATAATTGTTTTTGTCTCCATCTTTTTATTTAGTGACCACTGTCCCTGCGAATGGGTTTTCTCTCAGTCACCCACTTGCTGAATCCTTGGCCATTGGCTGCATCTGCAATGAAGAAACCAGCCACAAGGACTCAAGGGCTTTAAAAAGAAAATAAGTTACTGTAGGTGTCTAGCTACATTTCCCTCTTAGCCTGCTACTGTAGAAATTACTTGGTCTAAAGCAAAAATAACTGGCTCTACCCATGGCTAGGGACAGCAGCTGCACCCCCACCCCCATGTGCTGTAAATACATTCCCCGGTTAACTTTTTTCTTTTACTTATCAGTAAACTAAGATAAACCTCTGGGCAAAAAAAGGTAACCCAGTAGATACACTGGAATTGCCCACTTGTAAAATAGAGGCAAAAAGGTACTTAAACTGTCACTTTTTGTCTGCTTCAAACTAAGTATCTACACAGAAAGGATACAGCTGAAATCAGGTCTATAGATTGTTTTTCCCTACTAGATTCTAATAACTCCTAACAATTTGGTTATTTAGACATTTACCCTGCATTCTTTAGCCTGGGGGAGTTCTAGCCCGCTCCATTCGCTACGCTCACTTCGCTCCTCTCCCTGCCCTCTATTCCCACCCACCCCCAGTACCTCTACATTTATTCTTATTATTAAACTCTGTGAAAACAGTTTTTATAATTATTTCTATAAGGGTGCTAGAAAATGTTTATTTTTTAATATGAATACAGGTGAAAGGTTATCTCTGCAGAAATTAATTAATGAGCCCTCTATAATTATCAGACCTGCTGACAAAGGGGGAGGTCTAGTGATATTTAGTACTGAAGAATATAACTCATTAATGCTTATAATGTTGAATGACTCAGATACATATGCTAAGATCTCTGATATACATTTCTATGGAATCATTAATAAGATTAAGGAAGAGTTGTATGACATGTTAATGTGTTATCAAATTAACAAAGAATTGTATGATTTTTTCACTGTAGAATTCCTCCGGATACCGAACATCAAAGCCTTGCCCAAAATGCATAAGGATATACTCCCACCTCCCATCAGACCTATTGTAGATGGTGAAGGATGGGCTACACAAAATATTTCCATTTATCTTGAAAAAAAATTAAGACCTATTATGAATCAGATTCCCACAATTTTAAAGGATAGCTACCAACTTTTAGAAATTCTTGATCATCTTGAGGTAGAACTGAAACCAGGGACACATTTACTAGTTACATTAGATATACAAAGTATATTTACATGTATCCCTAATGATCAGGGTATACAATCTATTTGAGAATTACTTAAGCTATATCCTGAAATCAGCTGTAATAAGATCATATTAATTTGTCAACTACTAGATTTAGTTCTCTCTAACAATGTTTTTTCTTTTTTAGAGCAAATGTATTTACAGAAGTGGGGTGTTGCCATGGGCACACCCTGCGCTAATACATATGCAAATTTGGTAGTTAATTGGTGGGAAAGAGAACATTTATTTAATAATGACTTATATAAGAAAGTCATACTATATTCAAGATTTGTGGACGATATTCTAATAATTTGGGAAGGCACAGTAGAACAGTTTGAAAACTTCTTGAAACACCTAGAAAGTACATCTAGTTTTTTAAGATTTACGATGGAGGCATCCTATACTGAAGTGAATTTTTTAGATTTAAATCTGAAAATTAGTAATGGGAGAATAGCATCTAGTCTGTATAGAAAAAAATGTTGGAAGAATGCATTACTTAGTTTTGATAGTATGCATCCAAGATATGTCTTCAGTGGTATAGTGAAAAGTCAATTCACTAGACTGAATAGGATATGTAAAGAACATTTAGATCTTGGAATTCAAGCAGACAGGATGGAAGATCTATTTTTACAGAGGGGTTACAATAAGACATTGGTTAAAGCAACTAGAAAGCAGGTGATTAGAACAATAGATAATTCAGATTCAATGCAAAGAGGAAAAAGTCATTGGAGTCACAGTAAGAAATCTTGTTCAAGATATCAAGAAAAAGTTCACTTTGTCACTACATATACCAATGATAATAAGAGAATTAAAAATATTATAAGTGATCATTGGCAGGTGTTGACAGTGGATGATAGAACTTTAAAATTAGTAGGTGAAACACCTAGATTCACCTATAGGAATAACAAGAATCTGAAGAGATTACTGTGTAAAACATATAAGAAGAAGGTGACAATGAACATAGTGCCCAATTTGAATTTGGGCACTTTTGCATGTAAACATTGCAATATGTGTAGATACATCACATAAGTGCAAACGTATATACATCCTGTTCTGAATTATGTGTTTACACCTAGATTCTATGCATCATGTGATACCTGCAATGTCATTTATTTAGCCACTTGTGAACATTGTTTGGCATTCTATATAGGGCTTACTAAAAGGGAGTTCAAGAAGAGAATATATAACCATATATATGATATAAAGAGGAACAATGAAGCTAATGCATTGGCGAAACATATAATTCAGTATGAGAAACATAGTTTCAAATTTAGAGTCTTACAAATCATTGAGAATGGTAATAATGGGGGTGATGTGGTCAATATATTAGAACAAAAGGAACTGCAATGGATATTAAGAATGAGGGCACACCACCCACCAGGATTAAATCAACATGTTCCTCTGAAACCAATATTAAGGAATCGTAAATAATATAAGGTTTGGCATATGGTTTATATATCCCCTTCTTAGAGTTTACAGAGATTACACACCTGTATTTCACATATTCCTTATATACACATTGGTTACTTTTATTCCTTCAGCATTCTATATTTGTTAATATTATGTTATACATATACTTATATCTGTACATTTATATAGTTTTATTTATTTATTTATTTATTTATATTAATATACATATACATTCATATGTAGTTTTATAAGTTTTGAGCACACAGCACTTTGTTCTATAAGATGTGCAATATATCATGTATTAATTTCAGTCTGACTTGTAGCGAAAGACATAAGCATGAATTGGTTTGTTATTATATATTCTTTTAATTAAATTGGTTTGCTTATTTATATAAGAAATGAAATATATTTATATACTTTTTTATTTTTTAAAATTGGGGTATTTATATTCAGATTTTGCTATATATTTTTGAATTAGCTCAGGAATGTTTAGGATGTTATAGAATCAAATTATACTGTGATATGTTATATTAAATGAAGTTCATATACCCAACACTGTTCTGAGAAGTTAGCTATGCCTTTAAAAAAGGTTGGAGGTTTCATTAATTAATAAGGTAATTATCTTAATTGGAAGTAAGACATAGCTATTTAATCTGAGCTGTTTCTGTAAAACAATGAAATCTGATGAAGCGTATGGCACATATGCGAAAGCGCTCATTTCGTTCTTTCTTACTTGTGGAATAAAGAAGGATTTTTTATCATTACGTTGATGGCTGGTTACTGGACTTTGTAATTTTTGGCTGCCGTTCCGCTCTGGTTCAACTTGTGTATTATACTATTAAATACAGAACACCATATTATGGCTAAAAGTCCTGTTTTGCTGCCAAGTCAGAGCAATCCTTAATTGTTTTAACTGCTGTACCATGAGAAATATTATAGCAATGTAGATATGTAAATATCTGTGTTGCGATATTTAAGTACTGTTATATACAACTGTTGCGATAGTTTGCTACTGCTATATCTGTGATAGAACTGTCTTTTTAATTCATGGGCTACCTAAATTATCTGGTATATATCACTAAGTAAGGTGTTTTTTTTTTTAATGTCAAGGGCTTCATTACAAATGCATAACAGTTGCCTGAGCCTTTTTTACTAAACACTTTGTACCTGTCTAAATAGTGTAACATACTGCTACTCTTAAACCCAATACCCTTCCTGCCTGGGTGCTAATTTATTATTTCAGTTACTTTTTACAGCACTTCTCTCTCATTCCCCTTTCAGAGACCTTAACGTAATAATTGTTTTTGTCTCCATCTTTTTATTTAGTGACTACTGTCCCTGCGAATGGGTTTTCTCTCAGTCACCCACTTGCTGAATCCTTGGCCATTGGCTGCATCTGCAATGAAGAAACCAGCCACAAGGACTCAAGGGCTTTAAAAAGAAAATAATTTACTGTAGGTGTCTAGCTACATTTCCCTCTTAGCCTGCTACTGTAGAAATTACTTGGTCTAAAGCAGAAATAACTGGCTCTACCCATGGCTAGGGACAGCAGCTGCACCCCCACCCCCATGTGCTGTAAATACATTCCCCGGTTAACTTTTTTCTTTTACTTATCAGTAAACTAAGATAAAGCTCTGGCCAAAAAACGGTAACCCAGTAGATACACTGGAATTGCCCACTTGTAAAATAGAGGCAAAAAGGTACTTAAACTGTCACTTTTTGTCCGCTTCAAACTAAGTATCTACACAGAAAGGATACAGCTGAAATCAGGTCTATAGATTGTTTTTCCCTACTAGATTCTAATAACTCCTAACAATTTGGTTATTTAGACATTTACCCTGCATTCTTTAGCCTGGGGGAGTTCTAGCCCGCTCCTTTCGCTACGCTCACTTTGCTCCTCTCCCTGCCCTCTATTCCCACCCACCCCCAGAACCTCTACATTTATTCTTAGCCTTAACCCCATCCCTAATTGCCAGCAGTTAGGCTACACCACTACTCACCCCTCCCCCTACATCCAACACAATCGTGCTACCACCTAATATAATAACAATCCTAACCTGCTTAGTTCTAGCTCATATTACATCCTACCAAGGCTTCACAGTCAAATGCCCCAACAACTTCCACTGTCCTCTCTCAACACCCTCCTTCAAACATTTACACTATAACTACACAACCCCTGCCACCAAAACCATCCTCCCAATACACACACTCCATTACCAAACACCCAACACACTCACAAATAAAATATCTCTAAGATACCATAAGCAATTTACTATGTATATAAAACATATCCTAAACACCCTCTATAAACTATCCCTCACTGGAGACATCCATCCAAACTCTGGTCTTCCCAAATCCAACCCAACCACAAACCCTAGTCCATGCAACCCCCCCCCCCCACAACTCAACCCCTAGCCAACAAGAAAACAACATATCTACTTATAATGTCCCTAAATATCAGAAGCATATGCAATAAAATCCAAGAACTACATGCCAACATAAGTATATATTCCCCAGATATTCTCTTCCTAACTGAAATCCGTCTCAAACCTCGCATCAAAAGTGAAGAAATACTTCCACCTGAATACAACTTCCTTCACATAGACATATTGTCCAAAAAAGGAGGTGGTGTAGCATTGATATTTAAACACCACCTCAATATTCAACTCCTGAACTCATCTGCCCCTCACCACAACAATGAAGAAATCCTTTATGCCAATCTCAAACTAAATCCAAACAAAACAATCAATACCATGGGATGCTATTTCCCTCCAGGGCAAAATATTACACCCCCTTGAAAATATCCTGAGCTGGGCTACTCTATCTCTACCCCAGGAAAACATCAGTCACAGTGACTTTAACATCAACTGGCTATCCTGTAATAACAGTCTCCCAACCATTCACCTTAATCTTCATGGGTTCACTCAACTCATTCAATCCCCTACCCGAATCAACAAAAACCCTCTGGTATACAACTGGGGCAGAAGCCTATAGCTGGTGAGTATGGAGTTGTTTGGTTCAGGTTTGCCAATACACTGGCCGTGTTATGGCCATGCTTTTTACCATGCACACATTTAACACACCAACCCATAATGCATGCTGTGCATGTTAATTTTTGTTTGTGTTAACTGCACTGCATCACAGTGGTCACCATGGTGGCATACTTGAAGGGTATGTAAGATGCCTGCAGTATACCTAACAACCTGTTGTGCAAGATGTGTGGACAGAGATGAATGTAATGGTGGGACAAATGGCCTATAGTAGGGAGATGTCTGAAACATTACCCTTATACCGTGGATACAACAGTGTATACACCACTATTACAATGGCACCTGATATAAACAACGGCAGACCACGATAGCACATTCCACACCTTTTACAACCTGTAATGTGATCCTAACATGAGCAATGAATGTGTAATATGGAATCCTATTTAGGACAACAAATATGGGGAATACAAACCATACCAAATACTGGAAGCATATGCGGGCACACACTCCAAATAACATATTGTGGAAGCAGCTTGTGATGTACTGACAACATTCACTCTTCTTGAGTACACACCTGCCATCAAGTACAGGGCCTCAATGTCACACCAAGTAATGGTCTGCTGTCCAAGAAGTATGTCCATGACATTTGCCCACTCACCTGCAACATAGGCAGCCGTGGCTTGCACACATCTTACAAACCAAGAAATGGATCCCATATCCGAAAGATAGCACTCAGGAGTGGGAAAAGTAGCCTTACCTCACCATTGCATATACCATGGCAAACAGTGCAGACAGTCATCTATGTGTGTATGAACTATGGGCCAACATTGATATAGAAAATAAACAGATGCCCATCCAAACCGATGACAAAACATGTTGCAAACTGGTCATGGAGGCTGCCCAGAAACATGCAGCAACACTGACAGACTTGCAGGAATGTCTAGCAAGTACTGCCTGTGGAGTACCTGTGTCGACAATCACCTGGATTCTGCATAAGTGCGGCCTGTGGGTTAGGGTAATCAGACAGAAGAGTTGTCCCACATGAAACATCATCCAGGGCTTTGTACAGGTAGCATAAGCATAACATCAGGTCTCCCAAAGGCATGTGTTGCAATGTGTAATGGTGTCATGAGACCAAGGCTCAAACCTACAGACAGTATTCATAAAGATACATGTGGTGCACAAGCAACACCTCACTCCATCTCAGGGCCACCAATCACAATTTTTAGCTTGCTGGTGCCAGTGTACACCTTTAGGGTTGCTGTTCATTAGCTGGAACTAGGCCAGTAGACATGGTGTTTGAAATTTGGAACACTTCAAAATAACACTCATGTTTGGCTCATAGTTGTCAGGCATCTGCAATAAGGCTGAGGATGGGGAGGGATGTCAGCTTGAAACACAACAGTAGACTGAAGCATACATCCAAAGCTCCCTAAGAATACATGTATCTGAACACAGTCAAGGTTATGAATTGCACCAGACATAACCAGACTCTACAGCAATAGTGAAACCAGTGTGTCACCTCCAAGGGCTGTGCATATGAGCTGACCTTGCAATCTGGCAGAGTTTGGGGACCTCTGTAGGGCAGATTGACCAAATAATGGCAAGTGAAGATGGGCCATGCTAGTATACCCCTTCCAGGAATAGTGAATGCTGTAGTTCACTTAACAGGTGCTTCAACAAATCATTGTGTTAAGGGTGTGCACACTTATGCAACCCACATATTGTATGCATCTCAGTCAGCATCTGCACGACTAATGCATTTGTTTAATACTGCATTGGATTGCACAGGTCATATGTCACATATCAGGTGTGTGTAATGTTAACAAATGCAGTATTGTGGCCCCATTGCATATCATAGAAGAGGCTGGCATGTAAATAAGGGTGTGTACACTCCTCATATCCACATTAAGCTTTGAAGGTTGTCAACGTAACCAAATTTTATTGCACATACATGCACTGCTGATGATGAGATCTGCAAATCAAAGGTCAGGCATTAATTATTGACATCAGTCCTTATATCATCCCAGGTATATGTCAAACACATAGGGGCTGTAAGCAACAGAGAAAACATAACTGCCACACATATACACATTCAGCAATTGTCTATACACTTGTGAGGGATGGTGCACAGTACATGCTAGTGTGCTTTACATGTGCACACCAATACTGTGTACATGGGTACAGTGTGTTCCAGGGGAAGGGGCATCACCTACTAACAAAACTCATGTATCACAGAGATGTATAATGTTGGTAACAAGGACTGAGTATGGCTGCAGTGCACACTGTTGAATGCTATATGTCATGCATGTTGACTGTTGGGTAATGAGAGGTCTGTGTAATATCTTTGAGCCACTTCACCTGTAAGTGTGTGTGTGTGTGTGTGTGTGTGTGTGTGTGTGTGTGTGTGTGTGTGTGTGTGTGTGTGTGTGTGTGTGTGTGTGTGTGTGCGTGTGTGTGTGTGTGTGTGTAGAAGTAAACCATAATGTACAGGTCTTAATTTACATTTCTTGTCTGCCCCCTCACAGGTGGCAAGGTGGGTCAGGGTCCCTCCTGTAGGCAAACTGATGTTAATGTCCATACAAACTCTGACAATGATGATAGGCATAGTGAGGCACAGGCAGGGATGTCAGGGGCTGAATCTGTGCCATTTTTTGCTATCCCACTTTTATCCATCCCTTCCCTGCACACAGTCACAATGCCCATACATACCCCATCACCAGTGGCCATAGATGAAGGACAGTTGGTGGGTGATGGCATGGGGCAGGAAAATGTGGTGACTATGGCAAGTGTCTGTACACAGCAGCCATAGCCAGATGACTGGAAAGGTCCACACAGGTAGATGTAAAGGGGAGCTCATAGAAGGGCTGCTGGCCATCATGCCATTGGCAGAAGTGCCACAGCAGGTGTGAGCAGATGCATGTTTCTGTCCATCATGGAGGCACAGGCATGTATGGAATGTTACACCAGAGATAGTCTGAGGCTGCAGAGGGCTACACTTCCTGCTTTATGTGACTACATCCATAATCTTGCAGATGACCACTGTTATTTTGCAGAGGTCATGTATAGATGGTTGGGTGAGATGGTGGGAATCCTTGACAATGTGTGTCTCTGGTAGAGCATTTTGTGGGAGTAGGGCTTCAGCCACATGGATGTAGGTCAGCAAAACCAACAGGTAGAGGTCTACATGGATGTGCATCATCTCATGGCCACTCCTGTAGTGGCAGTACCAGCACCACAATACAGGAGGCCATGTGCATGTGGTCCTGGCCAATTCCAACAGGGATGAGGATCCAGTGGACAATTGTCATTGTCAGGGGAGAGTACCATATCTTGGCGTCTGCCTGGTGGCACCCTTGCAATCCCTGGCAGGTGCAGTTCCCATGTTTGTGGCTGGACATGGTGAACTGTACACCCTGCCATATACGGTTTGCAGCTGTCCAACATATGCCAGTATAGGGCAGCCACATGGCAGAACTGTGTGCATACATACACACACATCACCGACACAGCTAGGTCACCTCCATACCTACAAACACCATGTCTGCACAGGCCATATAATAAAGAACCCCTTATCCCACACACATGATGTCAACCAAATGGCTCAACCTAGGCCTCTGGCAAACCCACACCAAACCCTGTGCATATGATGATACCTGTGCCGCATCCCTGTCATCCATATCATCCATGCAGGGACATGCTAATATGATTCTGATGCACAGGGTGAATGTACTAAAGTTTAACAACGTAATGCTGGTTAACGTGTTGTCAGCTGGAATGTTTAATGCTTACACATATGGGTGTACAGCTGTCCAGCCATGATGCATTATTGCTGTTATTAACACTGACTGAATGTGGTCTCCATAATGTATTCTGTTTGTGTTCTAGGTGTCTATGTGTCAGGAGGATGTTGGTCTGTTCTCCTTTCCTACAAGGGGTGTGGCACTTTGGGGACACATTGACTGTGTCATATCTCGGGTACAGCTGAACACAAGTATCAGGTCTGTAGAACATTTACTGCATGTGCCACATGGCTGATAAGTCTGAGGGGTGTATACAGGTGAGTTCATGGTGGCTGATGTAAGCATCTCTTCTACAGTGGACAATGGTAAGTGTACTGGGTGGCACACACCAAATGTTTGTGAATAACACACACACATAGGTTTTTGATGCAATACATACAGAATACTAAAAACTAAAAATGCACGGTCAAATGAAACTAGTAAAAATAAAAAAAAATACTTCCACATACAAGAAACACAAGAATATTTAGCATAAAACTTATTTAATTACTGCTTTCGTCGACAGGACTTCTTCAGAAATAAAAACAGTAATACATAAAACCATCTTTAAATACACTCATCTTAATTAAACATAATTAATCAATTATCCAATCAACCATAGGCAGCAATAATAAACAATAAAATAAATGATACATATATTATATTTATTTCTTCACATATACCCTACTATTCTTTAAAAAACATTTGATGTTTATCACATCATTTAATCCTGGGGGTTTATCAACTCTGAGATTTATTTGTCATTTGATCTCCCTTTGTTCTAAACAGTTTTTGAAACTCCCCCCTCTAAGACTAAATTTATCTTGTTCCAAAACAGAGAACAAGAACTTACTGAAACCAATACATTCTGAGCAATGTCTATAAAGTGCATTTTTGTCATCCTTTTTTCTAATACTGTTCATATGCTCTCTAATTCTAACAAATACATTTCTGGTGGTCATACCTACATAAATGTTTTGACATTTGTTACATACTGCAATGTAAACCACTCCCTGACTTTTACATGAAAATTGTCCCTTTACTGGAATAGTATGAGAAATGTGTGACAATTTGATGTAAGGCCCTTCTAAAATGTATCTGCACATGCTGCACTCATAACACGTATATATCCCTTGTGGTCTGGTGGATAAAGTTTTCAAATTATATTCATTTCTGTACACAAATCTAGGTCTAAGACCCACACTTTTCAATAATTCATGGTTCCCCTCTATTATTTTCCAATAAATATATATATATATATATATATATATATATATATATATATATATATATATATATATATATATATATATATATATATATATATATATATATATATATATATATATACATATATGCATATATATAAAACATATGCCCATAACATGTAGTGGAGTCATACCGCAGCACCATAACTCTCAACCTCTTAGTGCAAGGGAACGTAATGTAAGTATTGCAGTTATAAATATAGAATGTTGCTACAGAAACAGGGGTTTTGTCAACATACATGTGAAGGAAGGCTCTTCTGAAACTGACATGTACGCCATCAGTTATTGACAGACATCATAAAATCATCATAGTGAAGTACCACACAAATCACAGTAATGATCCCGTGGAATACAGCAGAAATATGAGCAATAAACGTGGACAGTGTGAAACAATCTGGTCAGTCAAGAGGTATACAGAGAACTCCTTAGTGCAAGAAATGTGGACCAAGCCTGACAAAGGGGATGTTTACAGCCATGAAAATGGGATTATATCACAAAACTGGAGTAGATAAGCTCACACAGTTGATGCATTCACACCCTCCTGTCTGTCCTAACACATATTAACTGGAGCCGCAGAGGTCCGAAACCCACATACTTTCCACTAGTTAGTGCCATACATCTTCACAGCAGCCCACTGCTTTGTCAGAAATACACAACATGTATGATGGCCAGGCAACAGTACAACTGACAAATATCTGGACATAACATCACACTAGGGTAAGTACACTGAGCTGCAAGGCAAGCCACCAAGCACTGTCTACACTACAGGCAGACTGCCGCAACCCTAACCCAATTTACCTATGGGGGAACACACATGTAATTGCAAATATAGCAGACACTACGGGCATGTAACTGCACAAAGTAACAGACACCAGTCTGAAAGTGCATACCCACAACCAATCTCAACACATTCACAGTCACATTATGGTATGCCTAATTAATAGTACAGTATATGGAGTGTGTGAACAAAACCCATCATCATATTTGCTACTCACACACTAACCCTACATACACTGGCCCGATTCACAGTGTAGTCTGATGCCTGACTGGGTCTATATCATGAAATTGACATCTTAAAATGTTGAGTCTCAGTTGTTAGACATGAAAATGTCAAACTCCAACTTTCCCGAATGGCCAAATCACCAATTTCTTATCGTTAAGAAATCATTTGGCCAAACACCAACACCACAGAAAAGCAAACATATTTAAATGGGGGACTTCACCCCCCCACACCCCCCAACGTGGGGGGTTGTGCCCCCCACACCTCCCCTAACTAAATATTCTAACTCTGAGACCACACTACAGTCAGAAAAAGGGCAGGTGTAACAGAATGGCCAATCAATTTATTTCCAATGGAAAGAACTTGGTGATTTGGCCATTCAGGGAAAGTTGGAGTTCGACATTTTTGTGTCGAACAAATGAGAGGCGACATTTTAAGATGTCGATCTCATAATATAGACCCACCTGACTGTGGTGTGGGACATGTCTCGGTCTGGCCCTACAAACATATAAGCTGATAGGGTACCAGAAACTGGAGCAGCATGCAATGTCAGATAGAACAGGACCAATAACACTGACATCTACCCCAGTCTGTACACAGGCCAAATAACATTCACAATACACTGCTACACAATACTGACACTCTGTCAACAATCATCATAAGTACACAGATCTCACTACTGTACAGACTACAACAGAATGTCCAGGTTATGTCCTCAAATATAAGGCCTCCTATATATAACATGTCTGGCAGTCTGATATATGACTGGCTTTATATCATGAATGATGCTAGTAAATAATGATATACTATACATATCCACCTCTTACTGCATGACATATGGACAAAGGGTGACAGACTTGGGGGGCATAGGCACAAACACAGGGCCAAAATTGACATATTGCTGTTATAAACTGAGAAAATTGCTGGTGTTATAGGGTTTGTTGTGACATATCTCTTCTGAGGGATATGAAGTCAGTAACACAAATGGATGTTACCATTTACTGTCTGCAATAATCAGAGTATGCTACTGCATTTATAAAGACAGGAAATGTATGAGTAATACACCACATCTAAGACTTCAAACTCTGACCAATCTGCAGATAGCCCTACAGGTCAGAGTTTTCTCAACCACATAACACTGTTATGCCAGACTTTAAATCATGCAGAACAGCCATATCCACACAGACCCTGTTAAATGTAGCACAGCAATACTTACATTCTGTCCCCATGTCTGGAACACCCTCATCCAGTTTGTTAGCCTGTCTCCACAGTGTTTGTTGTAAGAGGTATTTCCAACTACCCTCTGTCATGCTGTTTGTCAGATACTTACATGAAGTTCTGCTTACAGTGAAGGAAAAGGGTCAACACCCACATGAAGTGCTTAGTTATACGAGTGTTTTTCCATGAAATTGGTTATAGGAATGATACCACAGCTGTTCCACATACAATTACAAGTGGGGGAGTCCAATTTGTGCACAGGCCATCAGCAGATCATGAGCATTACCTACAAAAGTCAAGCATCTGCCTATGCAAAATAGATGTATTTTTCCACATCTACCAGATAGGGAGAGAGAGAGAAAGAAAGAAAGAAAGAAAGAAAGAAAGAAAGAAAGAAAGAAAGAAAGAAAGAAAGAAAGAAAGAGCCAAGCATGTTTGTGTATGATCCATGGGTAGAGAGTGGTCTCTGGGTATTATAATGGTTGCCTATATTGTTCACTAATCCATACTGTCACATAGTCATTGCACATGGCAGTAGACATTTATGGCTGTGGATTGTCTACAACAACGTCTACAGTGTTTTCCAACTGTTGGCCTTGTAATGTGGACAGTGGGACATATAGGTCCTCAATATAATAATGTAGCAAAACCCACACTGTAACGGATCCTGTTATTACACAAGCACCCCAACATCCACACAGGATACTGATGACACACACAAGTGCCAGCACTGAGTTTTGAACCCCTACCTAGTTATGTATTGCTATTACAGTGTTACGCATTTATCGAGCATGCCATGGGACTTATATGCTGCAGAGCTGTCCAAAGGTATCTTTGAAGGTGAGTGACATCAGCGGCAGTGCTAAAGGAGGGGTAAGGGAAGTTTAGTAAGTGTGAATGTCCACAAAATCAGGTGTCAACAAAGACACACACACTCCCTCACACAAACATTATCACAGTTGCCAGGACCATGATTAGAGGTCCTACCTAACTAGTTTGCTGCACTATGGTATTACACAGTTATCACAAGCAGCACTGAGCTTATACATTGGAGAACTGTCCAAATGTGTCTTTGAAGGTCAGTGACATCAGCAGCAGTGCTAATGAAGGGGAAAGGGACGAGTTGTAAGTATGAATGTCCACAAAATCAGGTGTCATCAAAGACACACACTCTCTCTCACACAAACACACACATTATCACAGTTGCCAGGACCAGCACTCCTACTTAACTAGTTTGCTAAACTATGGTATTATACAGTTACCGCAAGCATCATGGAGCTTATATGTTGGAGAACTGTCAAAAGGTATCTTTGAATGTGAGTGAAATCAGCAGCAGTGCTAAAGGAGGGGTAATGGAAGTGTAGTAAGTGTGAATGTCCACAAAATCAGGTGTTAACAAAGTCACACACATTATCACTGTTGCCCAGACCAGGATTAGACCTCCTACCTAACTATACTATGGTATTATGCAGTTATCATAGTGCCATGGATTTTATATGTTGGAGAGTTGTCCAAAGGTATCTTTGAAGGTGAGTGACATCAGCAGCAGTGCTAAAGGAGGGGTAAGGGAAGTGTAGTAAGTGTGAATGACCACAAAATCAGGTGTTAACAAAGACACACACATTATCACTGTTGCCAGGACCAGGATTAGACCTCCTACCTAACTATACCATGGTATTATGCAGTTATTGTAAGTGCCATGAATTTTATATGTTGGAGAGTTGTCCAAAGGTATCTTTGAATGTGAGTGACATCAGCAGAAGTGCTAAAGGAGGGGTAAGGGAAGTGTAGTAAGTGTGAATGTCCACAAAATCAGGTGTTAACAAAGACACACACATTATCACTGTTGCCAGGACCAGGATTAGATTTCCTACCTAACTATACCATGGTATTATGCAGTTATCATAAGTGTCATGGATTTTATATGTTGGAGAGTTGTCCAAAGATATCTTTGAAGGTGAGTGACATCAGCAGCAGTGCTAAAGGAGGAGTAAGGGAAGTATAGTAAATGTGAATGTCCACAAAATCCGGTGTCAACAAAGACACACACGCTCTCTCACACAAACACACACATTATTACAGTTGCTAGGAACAGGATTATAACTCCTATCTAACTAGTTTGCTACACTACAGGATTACACAGTTATTGCAAGTGCCATGTAGCTTATATGGCTGAGATTTGCCCAAAGGGTTATTTCAAGGTTACTGACATCAGCAGGCATGCTAAAGAGGACAATGGGAGGTGTAGTGAGTGTTAATGACCTCAAAATCATTCATCTTTACACACGCACTCACACACACACACACACACACACACACACACACACACACACACACCTTAACACTTGCCATGTCTGGGATTAGAACTCTTACCGAACTAGTTTGCTATACTACAGTATTACTCAGTTATCATGAGTGGCACATAGCTTACACGGCTGAGACTTGGCCCAAGGGTTATTTCAAGGTGAGTGACATCAGCAGGAATGCTAAAGTATGCAAAGGGATGTGTAGTGAGTGGCATCATAATTATTCATCTCCAAACACACACACACAGTTTAACAGTTGCCATATCTCGGATTGGAACTCCTACCTAACTAGTTTGTTACAGTACAGTATTATGCAGTTATTGCAAGCACCACAGAACTTATAAGGCTGAGATTTGGTCAATGGTTTATTTCAAGGTGACTGACATCAGCAGGAGTGCTAACATGGGCAATGGGGAAGTGCAGTGTGTGTGAATGGGCCATAAATCATTCCTCTAGAGACACTCACACACTCAGTCACACACAACTTTACATTTCACAGGACTGGGTATACAAATGCTAAATAAATACTGATTTGCACTATCATATTACACAGTTATCACAAGCACCACAGCCACTATAGGGATAAGGACTACCAAAAGGAAAGTCTATAGTGATTGACATCAGCACATCATGTGATATTGGCCAATTGGATGTGTAGCGGGTGGGACAGGCCTCATAATGGAATTCTCTCTGTCACTGTCTGTCTTTCTCTTCCCCACATCTCTGTGTGTGTATGGTTGACATATTATTGTGTGTTGGCCTTGGATATATGTGAGTATTCCTATCCAATGTGTGTGTGAAGAATTAATGGTGTACAATTTGGTGTGCGTGCACAGACATTTGCAAATGACAGATATGTATAGTCCACTGTGTTGTCAGACATGGGCTTCATTTCTCTAAGTGTAGGAGCATGCTCAGTATGACCTTCTGTATTGAGCATGTGAATCAATTCCAGGTAGGGTTGTACTCCAGTCCAGGGTTTGGTGTTCTACACCTACAGCTAGCAACCTGTTTCTGCAGGATATCTGTAGTTAGGTTGACAATATAGAGTCACAATGGGTGACAGATAGGGGAATACTGCAACTATTGATGTCTGTGCTGCTTGTGTTACATGGTTGGTGTTAGCAGAGATATTCAGACATATGTACTGTTTTACACTGTGATGTATTATGTCATCAACTACTGACCGATATAATTATTTGCTCACAGTTATTTACTGGGAAATGCAAGGTGAATGAAGCTGAGTCCAGTATTGTGGTCCACAGCCTACACATTCTTGCACACTCCTGCCATTCTACACCCCCCACTCTGTTATTCTATCCTCTTCTAACATTATGCGAGTGATATCTGAAAAGTATCCCTATAGTTGGCCCTTCATCCCAGCGGTATTTATGGATTGGTCCACAGTTCATGCAGTAGGACATGGGGGGCATGCTACTGGGATTTGTCAACATGGCCTTGCATTTGTGTTCTGTTGACTGTGTTAGGTTGTTAGTTGGGACTCCATTTGTTACCATACATTGCCACTACGGGTGAGGCACAGGCCTTTGACAGAGGACCGTAGGCCATATGGTAGTGATGCAGGCCATCTGTAGCAGGCCAGTCCATTCTTTCACTCCTACATTCCCAGGCTGCAAGCCAGTGGATTCTCCTGTGGTGAATGGGTAAGTGTGCGAGGTGTTAATGGCAATAGTTCCTGTCCATATTGATCCATTGGTCTGGATGCAGGCAAGGTGCTGCTTACAGCTAGGAACACACCTGCATAGGACACCTCTTCAGCATGCTGCATTCTGTGGGTATTCCCATAGAGAAGTGGGGTCATACTGTACTCATTCCCAACAGCAAGGATATGACCAGTGATAAACATATGGCTGATGGTGGGGTGAGCTGAGTGCATATGTGATATGGAAGCTACTTGCAACTGACTCACAGATATACCTGGGACATTCCCCTTATGCTGCCTTGTGCAGGCACATAGGTAGTCTCTCATTACTTCATAACTGTACCTTTTGTGGTCTGCCAGTGATTGGCCAGACT
This sequence comes from Protopterus annectens, assembly GCF_019279795.1. Classification (NCBI taxonomy): domain Eukaryota; kingdom Metazoa; phylum Chordata; order Ceratodontiformes; family Protopteridae; genus Protopterus; species Protopterus annectens. The sequence goes on from NC_056727.1 coordinate 237,416,758, forward strand.
ACATCAGTATTCCATACTACATGGACACCTAGTGTGCTGCTAACCTGTATGTACAATTCCAAAGTTGTGTGAAGTTGACATTTACATTTTATGCACTCTGTCTAGGGTACTTCCACCTGGGTAGTGTGTGTATGTATGGTCCCACATTTATGGCATGTCCATCTTTCAGACAGTGACAGATACTGACATCTGGACAGTGAGTATGGACAACTGCTGACATGGGTATTGCTGAGGAGCATTGTGGTTGGCACTGCAGTTGTCAGAAAATGGCCCTGTCAACCACAGTACTGCCCATAGGCCAACGAGACACAATCCTCCATGCCTACATGCTGACCACTTCCAGAAAATATTAAACACACAACAACCTAACACACAGACCCCTGCATATTGTACACATGCAACAATCTATCCTGTAGATTGGGCCAGCTCGGGTAATCTGTGCTCCACTGATATTACTCCTCACACTAACATGTTACTGCATTTCTACATAGGATTGTGGGGGGAGGCACATCTGATGACTTTAAACATTTGCTATGACTCTACTGGTATTTCAGGTACTCTGTTGCCTTTCATTTCATATTGTATTCTGACCTATCATGCAGAGTGGAAGCATATTAGTAGAGTACAGATATTAGGTTTTATTGACCTACATTTCAGTTTCAGACTTTTTACCCTTCAGAACTAACATACAACTACCAGACCTGTTGCAGTCTGTCTCTGTAAGTCTGGAAGGGGGCTGTTCACCATTGCCATCAATTGGAGACCTTAGCCCAGCCTTTCTTTATGATCATCTACACCTGTCCTGCTGGCTGAGGCTGGTGGTGGGTGTGTGAGCCTCACTGACATGCATGTGTGCATCATATGGACACACATTTGGGCTGCCACATGTACTGCAGTGGGATTTGTCACCTTGTCTAGTACTGCCTAGTATGTTGACACCAGTATTTGTTATAGATTTCATGCTGCCCATATAGGTGTCCACTATCTGTTGCCTTCCCATTCAGTAATTGACAGGAAGAGTGACTTACCTTGTGGCTGGGCCAGTATTGAGGATGGTGCTGGAGGGCTGACTATGTCAGATGCACACAGTACACTCCCTATACATGGTAAAGCACAGGTAGTGTCATGTTTGGCGTCCCTTTTACTGTATGTGTGAGTCGGAGAGAGGTGTCATTCCCTGGGTCCCTACCATGTCAGTGTATGTGCTATGCGTTACCGCTTTGCTAAGGCCTGGGCATACTGTGCACACCTCCTTCTGCCTACATGGGCAGGCTTACATAGTTTCTCCTCTGAGTCAGTCTGTGCCTGTGATGTCTTTGGCAATGGTTGGGGACTGTGTGGCCTTGCCCCATGCTGTTACTGCTGCAGCTGTTTCCACAGGACCATATTGTGTAGCATGGCACATACTATGAACATTTGTGTACATGTAGCTGGAGAGTACTGCAAGGCTCCGCCGGATATGTCCAGGCAGTGTAACCGTGACTTGAGCATCCCAAACACAGACTCTATTATGATTCTGATTTGTGGGTGTGCCTCAATATGGAGTTCTTGTTAAAGTGTGTATGTATTTCTGAGAGGTGTCATCAGTCACGGCTCCAGTGCGTAGCCAGCATCCCCCACTAGGTTGCCATATGGGATGTCTCCACTGGCAAATGACTGGTACAGCTGTGTCATATGCCAGATGTGGGAGTCGTGATAGCTTCCAGGGCTGCCAGCACACACATTCAAGATAATACCCTGGGCATCACACATGACCTGGCAGCTGATGGAGGGGAAGTCCTTGCGGTTTATGTAGACCCTATCCTGCTCACTGGGTGGTGCTTGGATGTATATGTGCATGCAGTCTATAGCACCCACTACCTCAGGGTATTCTGCTATTTGGTGGAAGAGATGCATATTGCTGGTCAATACCTCATGGGTGTTGAGGAAATATATGTGCTCACCAGCATGTGCTGACATGGCATCCAGGAACTGGTGAAGTACCCTGGATGCTGATGCCTGTGAGATCCCCATGATATCCCTAGTTGCCCTCTGGAAGGTACCTGTGGCTAGTATTCTTAAACCTACACATACCTTGGTATCCATTGGGATGACTTCCCCTATGTTAGTTCTGTGTGTGAGGCGGGGCTGGCACAACTCAACAATTTGCTGTAGAATGTCCCTGTTACCCTATAGCACTCCACTATCTCCAGCTCATGTAGCTCCTGATAGGTTACCCTGGGTCTGTACACTCTTCTCCTCCTCCTCAATGTGGGATAGTCATCAGCATTCACATCCTCTCCACCCTCAGCCTCTTGTACATATTGATGTGTGAGAGAGACAGCAGCCCTAACATTTTTTTAGTTTTGTCAGGTAAAATTTCCCTGTCTGTGTACACCGGTGGTGTAGAGTTTGTGGGAAAAAACAGACTGAAAGGTGTTTGCATAGTTTATAGTAGTGTGCTGGCCTGCTGCCTGTATAATTGGCTGATTCTGATACATTTCACCTGCCAGCTATGCTAGTTCTCTTTGATTGCCTTCCTACTGCTGTTTTCCCTTCCATTTGCCTTCCTGTTTAAGCCCCAAGGCGTGCAACATATACCTAGTGCTCAGATGTGAACAGAGATGCTATTTCCTGCTATTTTTTTATTTTATTTTTTTTAAAACCCTGTGTGGTGCGCACACCTGTTAAAGCAGGAAAAACAGTGCTCAACAATGTGAGACCCACCCCCTTCCTTAGCTGTGCTTAGCTAAGGGCAAACACGAGCCATAGAGCTCCAATGAGCTTACAGCAAGCATGACACACCCCCTTATGAAGTCAATCAGCTCTTAGACTTGCACTGTTGTATTGCTGCACCTACACAGTTGGGTGCAAATAACACTGAGATGAAATCTGTGATTCAGTATCAATCCCCTCATTTTCATAAACCAAAATGTTAATTCATAGTTACCACACTCACACTGAGCCTTCCCCCTTAGCAACCACAATTCCCTGGTATTGTTGTCTTATGCATGCCATTGACTATTATGGCAAAATGCTGATTTGGGTATAAAAGCTTATTTCCCCCTTTTTTCTTATTTTTGTGGCAATCCCATTTGTGCACCACTGCCCTACACTTAAACTGCTGAGATAGGGCAAAAAAAAAAACTTGTTTTTTTCTAAAATTGCAACTATTTTTCATGCCAATGGCCATATATTTGGCCATTGGCATGCCTACTACATTGAATACATGCTTTCTTTTGAGCTGTCATGCCTCCATTTTGTAATTTGCAGAAATGTATTCAGTTAGTAACCAAATACATTTTTGCAGGTTACACTATTCCTGCATGGACGCCATCCTGCTTCCTGGATTGCTAATTCACCTCATATGCATGTTTTTCACCAGAAAATGAGGTAATTAGCATATAGCACTGGTGTCCATATGAGAATAGTGTAGGAGCACTTATACACATCCTGGGAGCTCGATCCTGGACCGCTTGGCAGCCATATTGCATGCAGCAGCTATTGCACTATTCCTGCACTCCCTGAAGAGCTTGCTGAATCTAGGGGAAAGAATTACATACTGCTCAGATAACTTATCTATCCTGTCATGCATGTACATTACGGTACTGTGAGTGGCATGTAACTGTTTCACAGTATGTTGTACTGTTGATAATCAAACTTGTGACTCTATCTTGTCGTTCATGTACATTGCGGTACTGTGAGTGACATGTAGCTGTTTCACAGTACGGTGTACTGATGATAATCACACTTCTGAATCTGTCCAATCATTCATATACATTGTGGTACTGTGAGTGGCATGTAGTTGTTTCACAGTATGGTATACTGTTGATAATCACACTTGTTACTCTATCCTTTCATTGATGTGCATTGCAGTACTGTGAGTGACATCTAGCTGTTTCACAGTATGGTTTACTGATGATAGTCACACTTGTGAAACAGTGGATTGTGAACCAGGCATTCTTGACTGCTCAGTTCATGATCATCATCATCATCTTTCGGCTTTTCCCATTAGGGGTCACCACAGTGGATCATCTCTTTCCATTTCTTCCTATTCTCTGCATCTTGCTCTGTTACACCAACTGCCTGCATGTCCTCGCTCACTACGTCCATAAACCTTATCTTAGGCCTTCCTCTTTTCCTCATCCCTGACAGCTCCATCCTAGCATCTTTTTCCCAATATATCCATCATCCCTCCTGAGCACATGTCCAAACCAACGCAATCTTGTCTCTCTTGCTTTGTCTCCAAACTGGCCAACATGAGCTGACCCTCTAATATACTGATTCCTAATCCTATCCATCCTAGTCACACTGAGTGCAAATCTTAACATCTTTAACTCTGCCACATCCAGCTCTGACTCCTGCCATTTTGTCAATGCCACTGTCTCCAACCCATATAACATAGCTGGTTTCACTACTGACTTGTAGACCTTCCCTTTCACTCTTACTGGTACCCGTCTGTCACAAATCACTCCTGACACTCTTCTCCACCCATTCCACCCTACCTGTACTCTCTTCTTCACCTCTCTTCCACATTCACCATTACTCTGAACTGTTGATCCCAAGTACTTAAACTCATCCACCTTCACCACCTCTACTCCCTGCATCCTCATCATTCCTCTACCCTCCCTCTCATTCACACACATATATTCTGTCTTAGCCCTGCTGACCTTCATTCCTCTGCTTTCTAGAGCATATCTCCACCTCTCCAGAGTCTCCTCAACTTGATTCCTACTCTCACTACAGATCACAATGTCATCTGCAAACATCATAGCTCATGATGAATTTATGAAAATAATAATTTGATGCATCATTTTCAATATTATCTGATGCTTGGACAATGTGTAGTGTAAATTAATAACATACAGGTCAAACATATTCAGGTGCAATACTAAATAACACTTAGCAAGCATGTGTGCAAAGGTCTCACTCCATTGTACATTATTTGCAAGTCTAATTTGTTGGGGTGCAGACATAAATGTACATTTTTTTTGTATTGTTTAGACAGCATCACATTTAACTCATTATATTATGTTTGCAGCAGTCCATTACAATATACTCAAGTTGTTTAAGTCAATTAAATTACTTTGTGTTTATGAAATACAGTTCCTGAAACTCACTGCTAACAAGCTATTTTTTTGCAAATGGTAGAAAAGTATTATCTTATGCATAATCGTTTTTTGAGCTTTTGAACTTAGAGAATTAACAATGATTTATGGTATGCCATGGCAACCTTCATGCAAATAAGAAGTAAAGACACATAACAGCTCTGATTCTGATGCATTTCAGAACAGATATATGTGTTTTGCTAATGTTTTCTGTGTCATTTGGTGACTGTCCATGGATTTGAACCATGTTTTACTGCTCCTTATGCAATTCCATGTGTTTATATGACATCACTGAGTACTTCAGTCATTACGTGATAACATACATGTAGGTGTCATAATAAAAAAAAAAAAATCAGAAAATGCACTTCAATGCAATATAATACATCCTGCCATCTTACGTGTGTATAGCAGCAAAAGGTTTAAGATAGGCATAGAGTAACATGATTGCTATCTCATGGATCCTTGGTTGTACCAAATGTATTGCACTAATTTCTGGGTAGGTCAGAGTATTTTGAGGCTGATTATGAACCACATAAGGGCCCAGGCATTTTATTACTGGTTGAATCATGGTTATATGCATGAATCCATTGGACAAACATTAATGAGAAATTATAATGTCAAATATCTGTAAACCTGATGCTGGATTCAGACACCTGCCAATCAGCATAGGGAGTCTGTAGAAGTGATCAGTAGCTGATCACACCTCAAAAAAAGGCAAATGTCAGGCAACAAAATACACACATTTGAAGGGACTATGGAAACACTGTGAAGCAAAGAGGTTTGTGTGCAGCATACTTAATAAGAGTAAAATAAAATATAAAAAAAACAACTCTCGGGATAGTGTTCCATGACAAACTATCAATAAAAAACTGAAGAATGCCATTTGCTCCATGGAATGGTTTATTGACACTACATTAAATACTAAGTGCTTTCACCCTTTAAATTTACCGGGCTTCATCAGAGTATGTAGTTCTACTGACAAGAATCATTTAAATAACCAGTTAATTAAACCACATGCCTAACTCATGCAATAGAATTAAAGTTAAAAACATTGTACTCTAATAAAAATAAAAAAAAATTTGTAAAGTAACAAACCACACATTATCACAGTTTATCAATAGCAAAACTAAAAAAATATAAGAAAATGGTATAAATTGTAACATTAACAAGTGTGTATAGAAATAATAATAGATACATCAAATTGTGTTAAACTATAAAATTATTAAATTTCAGTCTACAATAATGCTCTTACATACACTCCACAACTCTTGTGTATGTAATACACACACACATATATATATATATATATATATATATATATATATATATATATATATATATATATATATATATACATATCATACTTTGTTGGTAACATATATAAATATAGTCTATAATTTTTAATTATCTTTACTAATATCCAGGGCCCTCAGTTTCAAAATACTGTTCAATGAACAGCAGTCATTAATGCCAGGAGTGTTGTGGTGTCCAGGTTAACTGCCACATTGTCTCCTTAAATTTTAATTTATTTTTATCATCACCTCCTCTATCATTGACACTAACCCTATCAATAATAAAAAATATAAACTTCTTAAAAGTTTGTGCATACCACAACGTGTGTGCATAGAACTTTGCTGATTTTCTTGTTTTTAATGTCTCTAACATGTTCAGCTATTCTGTTTTTCAACTTACGCATAGTTTTACCAACATAAAAGGCTAAACAGGTGGTACAGGTTGCAATGTACACCACCATGGTGGTGTTACAATTACAGTAGCTTGGACACAAATATACTATGAAGGTATGTGTCCAAAGCTACATATGGACCAACATTAATATACCTACAGAACATACACATATTGCACTTCCCCATTTTTGACCTGTACCTTTTTTCGTTGTTGGTCCCAATTTGGTACTTCTTGGTTCAATTTTGTTTTTTTTGGTTTTCTCAATTTGTTCTATATAACCTTTGGTCTATCACCTAAGTGTTCTTTCATTTCCTGGTTAAACACACAATCCTAGGAATAGTTTAATACAGATCTTAACTTTCCTGCTTCATGATTAAAGGGCAATACCATTACTTTTTCACATGGTGTAAAAAGAGTAGAAGTAATGGTGGTATTTCTCTCAGTAAGTAAAATTGGAGTATACGTATATATCAGTATGTCTTTTGGTTACCAAATTCCTGATTTTAATCAACAACTTTAAAGGGTAGCCTCTATCTTTAAACTTACCTTTCCAGTGATAGATTTCTTTCTCAAACAACTGGTTATCACTCACCAGCCTGGATAGATGCACCATTTGTCCCTTTATCGCATCTTTTTTTGATGCAAAGGGTGGCAACTATCAAAATGGAATAATATATTAGAATATGTACTCTTCCTATATATATTGAACTCCATTTTATTTGTCTCTATATTCTTATAAAGGAATAGGTAAAAAAATGTGATTTCATTGGTGTTGACCTTGGATGTCAATCACAAAAACTAAGTAATGTTGTTAAGATACTCCGCAAACATGGCTATACCCTCCTGATCACCTCTCCATAGAATTAAAATATCATCCAGGAATCATAAGCAAGAGATAATATTTTTCATAAAAGGGGATGGGAAGATATAACGTTTCTTCCATTCCGCTAAAGCAAGGTTGGGGTATATGGGAGGACATTTGGCTCCCATTGCTATGCTGAAAATTTTCTGAAATGTTCCCCTTCAAAATATACAAAATTGTTGAACAATACCATCTCCATAAATTCCAGAATTAGATTCCTTTTCTTGTTGTGTATGCCTTCCACATTGGTGAGGCTTTCACTAAAGAACTCCATACCTTTTTTGTGTGGAATAGTTGTAAATAGATTAATTACATCTGTCATCACAAACACAAACTGCTCATTTAAATCTAGGTTCCTTAATGTTTCTAGGTAATGCCATGAGTCCTTAAGGATATTTTTATTTTTACTAACCACCTTCTTACAGTACAAATCAATATATGCGGCTAATGGTTCAGTTTTGGAATGCCTTGCTGCTACAATGCATCTGAAGAGTGGGTTGTACAAATTTTTATGAATCTTTGGAATTCCAAAGATTGATGGAATAACAGGTGCCTTCACAGTTAAAAATGAATATTCTGTGCCACCTATCACATCTTGAGTTTTAGATCAAACAACAACCAATCGATATTTGCATAAGCCCTGTTTATCTCATTCTTAGAAACCCTTTCATAGGTGTTTTCATCATTCAATAGATCATACACTTTACTAACATAATCAATCTGTGCCATAATTACAACCTCCCCACCTTTATCGGGTTTCATGATTCTATAATCCCTAAGGCTGCGTAGTTGCTCAAGGCACTGCCTTTCCTCACTTGAAAGATTATTCATTCCATTTTTTGTTGTATTCAAAACATCACAGATACCTTTTTTCACATATCCATTCAAAAACACTCACTAAAGGGTTTGCAGGTGATATAAAACACTTTTTCTTTTCACTTGCCCCATATGGTCATTAATTTCATTGTTTCCATCTTTAAAAAATAAAATCAAATTCAATTGTCTAGTGTATAACTTTAAATTCAGTAACACCTTTGCCACATCTAATTTATAAGGAGGCAAAAAACTAAAACCTTTCTGTAATAAACTAAAATGAGCATTCTTTACTTCAAAATCACTCAAACTGTAAATAGTAAAGCCATCTTTGCTCATACAATAGGCCAACGTCCCTTCATTTAAAATATCAACATCATTGTCCATCATAATCACCTCCCTTGTTGTTTGAACCCACCAGTGTTCTTCCTCCCATGAAGAGGTGGTGGGTTCCACCTGTTCTGTTGATTGAAATACCCCTGTTGTCTCTGGCCTTTGTCCGTCAACCTTTGTGACCATCTTGGTGAGACTGCTTGATCTAAAAAAATATTCATCTGTAACATTTCTGTCTCTGAAGCTAAAGTTATCATTGTCACTAAACTCAGAGTTACTCATAGGCCCTTCATTTACCCTTTGTTGTGCTTTACTATCAATGAAAGCCAGTCCCTTAGGACTGGGATAAACCTTATTATTATTATTATTATTATTATTATTATTATTATAAGCATATCGTCATATATTAGTGCATTATCTTATTGAGCCACAGAGAAAGTTACATAACGAGTGTCTTTTTGCCAGTCACTACTAAGTTTTGTTAAAATTATACATACATAAGTGTACTTTAAATTAAATATGATTACTGTTATACTTAACACAAATATAGTTAACTTACACAGAGTTGGATTGCAAATTTCAATGGCAAATTTACAGTTGCACTTCATGTTCAATTCATAATAAAAAGTCTGTGACAATTCTTATTCTGCTCCCCAAAGTAAAACTACGTATAATCTGCATTTGAACCTTGAATTACCTTTGCTATTGTTCCTAATTTACTTCAGTAATACTTTGAGCCACAGATAAAGGTAATTGACAAGTGTATTCTCTTCATATAGTACTGAACAGCATGCTTACATAAGTGCATCAGTCTCATTTGTGCTACTGATAGCATTCCAAATTAAATTTTTTGGTTTTTGCCATGGGAAATGAACTGTAACTCACTACTAGTGACTGCTGTCAGTCATTGATGTGCAATGCCAAGCTTTGCACCAAGGATGATGTAAAAAAAATAATAATAAAACAATTGAAAATGTCTCTTTGTAATGCATTCTCAACTCTGTGGTTTAATACCATGAAAATGCAGACATTAGACACTGGCTGGCCAGTAGCTTATTGACTCAGGGCTGCTGGGCTTTATGGCAGGCATACAGTGGCCAATAGGGACACATACACACACCCCTTCCATCGTTAGCATGGATCCCTGGTGTAGGTTGGAGTAGATCAGGTCCTCAACTCATTTATCACTGGTAACTACCCATGCCCATTTTGGCAACATTAGTCAACATAGCCGAATCCCCTAGAGAAATATTTTACACCGTCGAGTGGGTAACCCTGCCACAGAGTGCAGTCTGCATTCCATGTTCTTCTATCTTGAGGACACTGCACATCACACTACATGCCCAAAATGGTTGGTCTGTACAACTCTTCCCCTATAGGGCACCATGTACTGTCTGTCCTGGTGCCCACAGCTCCATTCATTGGTGAGTTTGAGATGAGGTGGGAGGAACCCAGAGAGACACAAGAAGAACATGCAAACTACAAACAGGCATTGGCTGGATCTAATACCAGTACTTGTAATTGACTGACTTGAGTGCTGAGTGATTTTATATATCCTGGCTCCTGACAGACAGCTAATCATAATCTGCTCCTTATCCAGCCTGGAAAGGGGAATATCTGTGAGTCTCACAATGGAGCCACCTATGACTAATACATTAGGTTTTGTGGTGTAATGCCTTATGTGTTTTATTATGTGATGTGTTTGTTTTTCACACTAAGTGTATAAGTGGTCTCTATTTGGGAGGCCTTTGATCTTTTGGCAAGTTACTAGTGAGTATCTCCATATATGTGGGTTTATGTGTCATGTCCTTCTTTTAGAATGGGAAGTGTGTGTATGTGCGCTGACAACTTGTTTGGTATTCAATTTGTCCTTATGTAAGAGTCTTGCCTCCAATTTCATAGTATAACTACATGTCTTACATAAAGTATTTGCTTGTTTGTTTCAGGGGTAAGTGATTGTCAGTGTACGAGTCAATTGCTACATTGCCTCAGGATACCCATGTCCATCAGGCTGGCCAGAGAAATGATGGAAAGCTGCTCATTCATGATAGCGGGTTCTTACTGTATGTTTTTTTAGGGAATGGAATGGGTTAATTTGACAAGACTGTTCTGTTAGCGCCAAGACTACAAGAGGGACCTATACTTTGTGCAGGCTAAGGTTGATCAATAAGTCAATGCTGCTCAATGTGCAACTGAGTTGCTCCTAGTGTAGCAGAGAAGCTTGAAACGGTTTTATTGACAGCCCTTTAAGGAAACACTGAGCTCCTAGACTTTTACATCTATACAGGGCACTGCTAACCACCATTGAGCAAAAAGCAGAACTGTGCAAATACAAGGCTTAAATGCGAGCAAAGAGAAACAAGTTTTAGGCTAGCTACCAATTCAGAAAGCACACAATAAGCCTTTCACCAGCAATCACCAACTCAGACAAGTTAGATCAGTACACTTCTGTCACAAGGGTGCAGAAAAAACATCTTCTTAATACAGAATAGCTGGTTGGGAGCCCAAATGTAACAGGACCACACAAACTACCTACAAGAACCCTACAACTAACAGATACAATGTAATACAGTGCAATTAACTACTTGAAGCAGCAACATACACTTCAGTTTTTTTTAAACTGCTGAAGTACAGTCACAGTATATAAGAGAAGTGCAAAAAAATACTTAGAGCCCTTTTTTGTGTTTCTCAGCTCAGGCAGACCAGGTAAACACTTACTGCCACTAGATGAATAATCCCATTCATCTTAATGTAAAAGCACAGTAAAGGAGTTTCCAGAGTGAAATGCTCCCACAAACAATCTTAAAAGATACAACATGCTACCATAAACAAACTTAAACTTAAAGATACTGATATAGCAGTGTACTTTAAACTGCTTATACAAGTGTGATTATTCAATAAAAGTACTTCATATTGTATAAATGAGCTAAAAAACATTCAATTGGACCTAAAAACGAGATAAGCTGATTTATAAGCCCTCATGCCAATAAAAGTTAATGCAGAAATATCATGTGTTTCTTCAGTCTAAACAGACAAGGCTACCTCCCAGTGCACTAGATGGAAAATCCACTGACCTCTTCATGTAAAAATAAGAGTTTGCTAGAGTGTAGAAATCCACTAATTTATCCAGCAGCTAGGTAGATAATTCATTAAGATCAAGTAAATCAGTAGAACAGACAATGAGTGGCAAAATGCACTTTTCAGTATAATTATCAGGAAAGGCAAATCATTTAAGATATCAACAGCAGTGTAGAAAGGGAAGAACATATTAAGCTCAATTTACAGTAGAGGTGGGCAGCTTAATATCACCAAGTTTGAAAAACAGATCAACAAATGTTAGGGTGGGTGGGAAAACCTAACAGGGAATCACCAGCAGTGCTTTAGTTTACTCAAGCTTGAAATCTTTTCACGCAAAGACAAATGCCCAGAAGTTTAATATGTATTTAAGTATCACTCAAGAAACAATTTAACCAATGAAAAAATGTAAATTTGTGCAGTCTAGATAATCTATGTCTATCTCTTGCTTAGAACAAACATACCAAGACAAAGAGAGGTGTTTTTGTCCTTTGCTTTCCATTTACTTAAATTGTAGAAAGAAAAAAAAAATACAATGCAGCTTTATCACATCTGAAGTGCTCAGTTTGTCTGAAATAGTTCATTTTTAACAACGTCACATTGATAAAACAGTAATCAACTTGTTTTGCTTTGGAAAACTGATCATTCCTTGCCTAGTGACCTTCCTTGTCTCTTTAACTCCTTTTTTCCTGACATCCCTTAGGAAACCTGGTTTGTTAATATATTTATCGCTTACTTGAAAAACAGCAGCTTTCATCTGTCTTCCATCGTGACTTGCGTTTACCATTTTGTCCCATGAAAGATCCTTCGTCCTTGATAATCTTTCAGATTCAAAAAACAACTGGTTCCACAAATACTCATACGAAAAAGAGAAATCTCTCTCATCAAATTAATAAGGCATGTCAGTGAGACAGATTCATTAACCATGTACATTCCCCTTCTCTTTAATAAACTTCCACTACAAGTCAAAGTAGTATCCTTGCCACCTATTAAGAAAATCATGACAACTAGGTGGGTTGACCTAATTCTCCTTCATTCTGTCAGACAGACTCTGTTTTGTGTTAGTCTTTTAGATGCAGCAGGAAACTGTTGAATACAAAAAAAAAAAAAAGTTGTTGTTCTGGTCTTTGGTGCAGGCTGGAGAAGTTGTTTGACCGCAACTGAGCTACAAAATATAAGTATTTTTTGATTATTTTAACAGATTACTGTTTTTATAATTTAATATATATAAAGCACTTTGTCTATTCAGAATCTTCAGAAATATTTTTCTGTTTAAAAGCTTTCATAGCTTGTTGTCTTAGGCTATTTTGTCCCACCCTCCCTCCCTGTTGGTGTCTTGCTCTTATACTTGGTGGCTTTGCAGTTGCCCGCCCCTACTGTGACACACCTCCCAGTCTAGTGTCATTAGCTCATTCTTCTTAATACAGAGAGAACATTTGATAAGGCCTTCTGTTCCTCCTTTTACCTTTTCAAAAGTAAAACAAAACTTTTTTTCTTCTTCGCCTGAACCTTCTTGTGTTCTGACTGTCCTTCTCAAACATATTGGAAATATACAGTATATTTCAGAGCATTTGTTATAACTGTATTTGCTATAACTGATTTAAGTATTTTTTTCTGGCTTTTTGAATATTTACTGCTTAGCGACTGCATCTTAGCCTGTTTATACAGCTCTGCATTCTATTTAAACTGTTTTTGTGTTGATTAACTGTTTTGCACTCTTAAAAGTTATTTGTTGCTTAATTTTACCTGTAGGCTAACACACTCAAGTGTGCTAGCCACTTAAAAGCATTTATAGCATTTACTGTCTGTTTTTTTCCTTGTCTCTGTAAAAAAAAAAAAAAAAAAAAAAAAAATCTCTTGTTTTCCCACCTTACTGAACTAGAGTAGTCCAGTTTCAGAGTTGCTGATCCCTGGGCTTTGTTTTTAGTTCCTGTTACTGATCCATTGCCTTATTAGGAAGGAGGGAAGTTTCTTTGCTTACCAGTGGGAGTGGGAAGCACTGAGCAGCCTTTTGTCCGAATTGGTGAAGTTTCAGCCAGAAACTAGTAGTCTATTGGTCGTTTTGGGCCAATTCCTAGCTCCTTTCAGCCCCTGCTATAAAACACGCTAAACACGTGTTTTCCAGCTTGTACCAACTCTGCACAGATCCTCGTGGTGGCCTGCAGAGTGATCCAAGCAGCAGAGAGCTAAAAGAGTGACTTTCTACCAGATATAAGTATTTTTGTGGCTTTCCCACTGTTATTAAGCTAGCGACTGCATTTCGCCTGTTTTACTGCTACTTTAAGTGATTTCTGCATTTTACACTGTTTATTGCACTTTAAGTTACTAATTGTTGCAAATTGTTTCTGTAGGCTACACACTAAAGTGCGCTAGCCGATTTACAGCATTTATAGCATTTACTGTCTGTTTTTTCCTTATCTCTGTAATAAAACAAAAAATCTCTTGTTTTCCCACTTTACTGAGCTAGAGTAGTCCAGTTTCAGAGTTGCTGATCCCTGGGCTTTGTTTTTAGTTCCTGTTACTGATCCATTGCCTTATTAGGAAGGAGGGAAGTTTCTTTGCTTACCAGTGGGAGTGGGAAGCACTGAGCGGCCTTTTGTCCGATTTGGTGAAGTTTCAGCCAGAAACTAGTAGTCCATTAGTCGCTTTGGGCCAATTCCTAGCTCCCTTCAGCCCCTGCTATAAAACACGCTAAACTGTACTGCTGATCTAACCAGCATATCCTATAACTGAAAAGTTCATCTCTACTTGATTCCCAAGTAGACTATTCTCTATCTGTAAAGCCTAGCACTTACTCCTACAGTACTTGCACCTTGATAAAGCACTCTTATTATAGATAGTACCCCACCAGCCCAAAACCCACTTCCCGGAGTCCTTTGAAAGTTCTTTATCTACTACTTCTAGTATGTCGAGGGATCAGTTGCTAGTGTCCTCTCCAGCTCAACTGGTGAACCTGGGAATATTGAGGCAATGTTACAATTGCCTCATGTACACAGACAATCCTCTCCTTCTCCCACAAAACACAAATACATGCGAGAGATGCAACTATACGGCCAAACTGGAGGCTGAGCTCTCTCAACATAGGTCTGGCAAGACCAGACAGGAGGAGAAGGCAACCACACACAATACATACCCAGTCACACATGGTACCATCACAACTTCAAATCATACACATACTCACACAAAGACATACTCGGAGGCTCTGGTCAAAAATTTACCAAAACAGCAGAGGCCACCAAAGCAGACACCCAAACAACTACCACCTCACGACCCAACACATGCAACACATAGACCACACAGTCAGAGTGTCAAACAGTCACAGCCCTTAAGGCCAAACAAAATGCCAGACACACTTGTCATTGGTGATTCCATAGTCAGACACACTGACGCCCCGCCACCAGACTGAGTAAGGATAAGGTCACAGTAAGCTGCCTGTCGGGCGCTAGAATCCGCCACATAACACAAGCACTCAGGTCTCTCAACAGCAGGTACAAGTACGACTCAGTCATTGTCCACGCTGGTGTCAACGACCTGAGACGCACCTCCTTGGACTGCATGAAAAGGGACGCCGAGGAGCTCTCTGATTATGTAGCCCAGGCAGGTATGACCCTGACCTTGAGCAGTATCCTACCTTCACCTAGAATGATGCCACAATACAGTGATAAGATGATCAGCTTTAATAATTGGCTTAAATTCTGGTGTCATTCAAAGGGGATCCAATGTCTGTCTGCCTGGGATGACATGCTGGACAAGCCACGCTGCTTCGCAAGGGACGGCTTGCACCTGTCACCCTGGGCTTCCGGATATTGGCAAAGGCTCTTGCCACCCCATAGTGCCTTTTTAGGCAAGGCTCAAATTCTAAACCTACCACCCTAGAACACCAAAAGGAAAAAACTAAGGGTAATGCTGCTCAATGCCAGAAGTCTCAATCTCAAGATGCACGACTCGAGGCCCTTCTCAATATGGAGAACATCGATGTCTGTGCTGTGACAGAAACCTGGTTCAAGGCTCCTGAGAGCACCCCAGCACTAACAGGTTTCACCTCATATCATACGTTCCGCCCCAAAATCCGGACAACACTAAGAAAGGAGGGGTGTCCATATTCATAAAGGACACCCACACCTCAAGGTTGGTGGCAACGCACGATGCATCGGAGACCATCCAGGTGCAATTAACCATAGGCAAGACTGCTCTGCAATTTGTAGCATGTTACAGGCCACCCTCTCAAACTCAGGAACCTCACATGGCCTTCCTGAAAACATTGGAGGATAAATGTATCTCCAAACACCATCATACTAGGTGACTTCAACTACCCTAATATAGACTGGGAACACTACTCAAGCCCGAACACTCTAACCCAAAGATTCCTGGAGTTCATAAACTCAAATGCCATGGAACAACTAGTCACCATCCCCACAAGAGGTGAAAACATACTTGATCTCATCATCACGAACATGGGATCAAAATGTTCAACACCGGAAGTATACCCCTCACTGGTGAGATCAGATCATAAACTAATCTCGCTGGAGGTCCTCATCCCGCCCCACCTGAAACAAAAAGACCACAGTGAAAAACTTCTCAAAAGCCGATTTCACACTTCTAAAAACTAGTGTGGTCTCCTTTAAGGCCCCTGAGCCAGTGGTAAACATTACTCAAACCGCTGAATCACTTAAAAATGCCTTCTACCAGCACCTACAGGACTGCATGGATCAGGCAATCCCAAACAAAACTAAGACTCTCTGTACCAAAGGCAAGCGTCCAGTCTGGTGGACCCCAGCCATAAACAAGCTCTACAACAAAAGGAGGAAGCTACTACAAGATAGAGCAAAATCCTTGAAAGGTAAGACACCTTTGATCATTATAAGTAAAAACTAAGAGCTCTCATAAAATCATCCAAGGCAAATTTTGAGAGAAAAATCGCCAAGGACTCTAAAGACAATCATAAGGCCTTCTTTAGCTATGTTAGAAACCTAGGAGGAAACTCCCAGATATGCTCAGAATTAGTTCAAAATGATGTGAAAATTACTGAACCTACACACATTGCTAACATACTGGCTGACAGGTTCAGTGCAAACTTCTCCCCTACCCAAAAGGAGAGATATCTATTCCAGAGGATTGTAGCCCCCAAACATCTCCAACGCCCAGGTGAGAACTGCCCTCACTAAGGCAAAAAACACAGCATCCATGGGACCGGATGGTGTCCCCGGCTGTGTGCTTCATGAACTCAACGAGGAATTAAACCCACAGTTAGGACAGCTGTTTAATCTTAGCCTCACCTCAGGATACGTACCCAAGGAGTGGCGCACGGCGACTGTGGTCCCACTTCATAAGGGCGGTGCCTCCACAAACCCTGGAAATTACCGCCCCATTAGCTTGACAAGCCTTATCTGCAAAGCCATGGAGAGGATCATAATGGAACTCATAAATAAAGACATAGGGAACTTGCAGACTTTGGATCCAACCCAGTTTGGCTTTGTCAAAGGCAGATCCTGCCTCTTAAACTTGGTTGACTTTTCGAGACAGTCACCAAGGCCATTGATGAGGGAAAGGCAGTCCATACAGCCTACCTCGACCTGGCAAAGGCCTTCGACACAATACCCCACTCAGGTATCATCGAAAAACTCATCAGCTTGAATGTAAACCCATACATCACAAGATGGGTTGCAAACTGGCTAAGCGACAGAACCCACAGGGTCAGAGTTGCTGGAGCCATGTCAGACTCAAAGCCTGTCACAAGTGGTGTCCCACAGGGCTCAGTCCTGGGTCCACTCTTGTTCGGCATCTACTTTTCTGAAGTACAAGCAAACACAGGAGGGTTATGGCTGACAAAGTTTGCAGATGACTGCAAACTGGGCGCCATAGTCGAAAACACATCTGACACAGATATCCTCCAGAAGGGCCTCACAGAAACGGATAACTGGTGCCAGAGCCATGGCCTGAAGTTGAACGCCAAAAAATGCATAGTCATACCCTTCGGGAAAAACAAGGTTACCCCTAGCTACCATATAGGTGACAATCCACTGAGCACAGAAAAGTCATCAGGGATCTGGGGACCCAAGTTGACAGTAGTCTTCGCTTGACACTCATGTTGCTAAAGTAGTTAGGAAAACCTTCTATATCGCCCACCTGATCATGAAGGGATTCACATCTAGATCAAGGGAGGTCATCGCCCCTGTACTCATCACTCATTAGACCTATGATTGAGTACAATGCCCCGCTCGAATGTATCTGACCAGACACCTGATGCAGCTTGTAAGGCCCCAAAAGTTCCTCACCAAAAGGATAAAGGGTCTCAAAAATATGTCTTATGCTGCCCGACTGAAAGAACTCCAGCTTTATTCAGTCTCATACCGCTTGCTCAGAGGTGACCTGTGCCTGACATATAAGGCCATGTCAAACCCAGATTTGATGAATATGCTTCACCTCAAAAATCTAGATCCCTCAGAACCACAAGGGCGGAGACTTAAACCTTGACACGGTTATAAATAGAACGTGCTGGAGGGACAGATTCATCACCCAGAGACTCCCTATGCTGTGGAACAAAATCCCGGTACATGTGAGGCAGAGCACCTCGCTGGCCTTGTTCAAGAGGAATCTTGACCAATGGATGGGAGATCGCAGATATACCCCAGGGATTACTTCAGTGTCACTGCTTGACAGAGGCACAGAAAAATGATAGGCATAGTTTTTATTCAAACTAAAGGGGTGGCGAAAGCCACATAACTATGGGCTAGGCTTATAAATGCCCTTGGGCAGATAGCCTAGTATGAACCTATGAACCTATGAACAAGTTATTGGTTGGGATCAGAGGGTCTGAGAACTAACTGCCTAATATTTTTCTATGAATTTATGAACCAGGGAACCTTTTGCATTTATAATGCTCTGACAGTCTGCAGTCTAATTACAACTGCCTGTTTTCCTAACAGTGGATATGAAGTATCTATTTATATTTACAGTTAGAGACTGGATGACCTGTATTTTGCCACTCTTATTGGAGAATGATAGTTCTCCGGTAGGGTGTTAATGAACAGGTAATGCCCACTGAAAAACAAGTCCACCACTTCACAGCACCTTTTTTAAGCTGCCATGAACTTGGACTGAATCAATGCTAACAGCTGCCATTATTTTACACTCACTTAAAGGAGAACTCCACCCTTTCATATAGTTTAACTCAATTGTTAGGTTTCTTTTCTCCCTACAATATGGTTCCAGCATTAGGTATGTATCAGAAACCTGCTTGTAGTTTTTAAAACTTTTTATTTCCTTGCATTGGAGTTAAAGGAAGGGAAGGCCCACCTACTTTTTCTTAAAACTCAACTTCTCACATACTTTGCAAAGAAATTTGTCTCCACCTGCATGATGTATCATAGACACAGTTAAATCTGTAGTTTACCCTGTCAGGTACTTCTGTCAATCTAGATGTGTAATTAACCCTGCTAATGTCAGGAACACAGCAGCTGATATAAAAAAGACAGAAAGCTGTGGAATTGTTTCCACTGTTTTTATTGCAGAGGGGAGGAGAGCTTAACACTCCCCATCATAGCAAAACAAAGCAATTAGATCAGTCAGGGGTTTAAAGGCAATTGTCAACTCTTCTGACAAATTTACATAAGCAGCAACACAGTATTGAAATTCTAAGCTTTAAATGTTACTTGTATAATAGTTTGTGTTAAGATAACTTGAGTAGTAGCAAAGATTTCTGTGACATTTAGAGAAAGTCAGTAAATATTTTTTCTTGTAAAGTATAAATGCATTTACCATTTTCAAGCCTCCCCCCCTCCAGGCCAGAACTGCAGAAAGAGAGTCAGGTGGCAACCCTATCAACTAGGTGCACTGATACTGTTCATAAAAAGATCTTTTATGCTTTGTGTGACATTATCCCAGGGGGGGTGCATATCTGTTACATGCAGATCCATTGTAAGTGATTCCCACTGACTTTGAGTCAGTCCTTGCATTGTCAGACAGCAACCATAATATACAGCTGAATTTACTTTAACATGCATTTACTATGTGCATTTGCATTAAGAACACTAAGAAAAGGAAATCAGAAGTACTTAACTGTGTTTAAATGCACACACATACTCCCCCCCACACACATACACACATACACACACACACACACACACACTATATATATATATATATATATATATATATATATATATATATATATATATATCTCTATATATCTCTATATATATATATATATATATATATATATATATATATATATATATATAAATGTGTGTGTGTGTGTGTGTGTGCGCACATGTGCAGTTATATATGCATACAATGAATTATTTCTAATAAGCAACTCAGTATAGTTAAGCATTATTAATTTATACAAAATGTTGCTCAATGATTTACTTGGTCACTGTCGCACATTGGCTATGTGTTGCACATGCAATCTTGGTCAGTGTTTTTATATCAGTATTTTTTTTCTTTGTATTGCTAAGTGAATTTAATAATTGTTATTATCTTTGCCAGTGTAGCTTATGTTGTGGCTGAAAAGGGTCCTGGAACCAGTTCACTTTCCTGGATACCAAAGTATAAATAAATGTGAATTAGAAAAAAAGAGGGGGAATATGACAGCAATAACTGCGGAACTAGTAAAGCACATTTTAAGTCTACAATAAAACTGCGGTGGTGGTGCTGCGGTAGCGTTGTCGCCTCACAGTAAGACATTGTCCTGTTTGGTTCTCAGCTAAAGCGTCTTCTGTGTGGAAACATGCGTGAATGGGCATACCTTCATTGAAGGTTGTGCATCAGAGCTGGCAACTCGGCACATAAATATCTACTGCCAATCATTATCGGACCGGAGTTCTGCTGTGGTGACCCCTAACCGGGAAAAGCCGAACAACGCAACAGCAACAACATCCATTTATGAGAGAGAAAAGTCCTCCCACTGAAGGCATTGGGAAGTAGTGAACAAAGTTTAGAGTCCTACTACTTGTCACTTGTAAATGTACAGCAAGGATTATTTACTGCAATGAGAGTTTTCTCACCTCAGCATGAGAGTATGGGGGAAGATTTATCAAGTTTGTTAGGACTACAAAAGACTCCTCTTACAAAAAACTGTTTTTATCTACTTTCTTTTGCTGCAAGTAGCTAACAGCTATTTATAGCATAGAACAAGCTCTTGCAGACAGATAAATGAGGCTTAGTCAGGTTAACAGAGAAGCAGCTCTTTAACAGAAGGTGTGTTTAGATGATAGTGCTTCACAGTTCTCCCATTATATTTTAATGGCATGAGAAAACAGCACCTCTTCCTTATGTCTGACATGAGTCATATAAAGAAGGCTTGAAATGTATTCTGGGAAGAAGGAAGGAAAGCAAGAAAATAAAATCACATTACCAAGGCAGGCCCCATCATCTGCCATTTTGAGAGAAACACATTAAAACTGTAAAGGAAGCACTTGGAGTGATTTTGAGGCATTAAAATAGCTCAAAAACAAAGATGCAGTGAAAAATATGTTTTTTGAGTTCTAAGGTTGAGTTTTCCTTTAACAGCACTTTTAGTGTTTAGCGAATGAAAAATAAAAAAAAATGTATACGTGTGTGTTTATGTCTGTTTAATTGAGTGTATGCATGCATGAAAGTAAGAGTGAGAGTGACTGAACAATTATTTTATGCTCACTAAGCAGTGCTCTTGCTATTTAGCGACTGTAAAATTAAAACAAACAGAAAAAAAGATAAAAAAGTGTGTGTGTGTGTATGTGTGTGTGTGTTTATGTTTATATTTATGTTTGCATGTGTGAGTGCATGGGTGTGTGAGAGAGGGAGAGAGATTGAAAGAGCAGTGGATACAACCCCTTTAAAATTAAGAGGTATGCATACCTCTCAACTGCTTAGGTCACGAAAATCCAGATAAAGTGTAAAATAATGCAGGGAACAAATGCTGAAAACTAGGGACAGATTTTAAATGTTGTTCTCATAAAAATAGAAAGTTACTATAACAGGATTTATGTTAGCATGCATTTTCTGAATTATATGAATCAATGAAGTAGACCCTGATTACTTCTGGATTTGCCCTTGATTCTGTCAAGATTTGTTGTGATTAGTTGGGAGCTATGATAAAGTCTGAAACTCAGATGTAACTCATCATTTAGTGATTTCAACCTCCCCTTTGATTTGCCAGCATATACTACAGCAAGTCTGAGACAGTGGCAAATAAACTATTTTACATCAAAATTATACACACACACACACACACACATATATATATATATATATAGTAATTAAAAATATCAAAAATAAACAAATATAAAACAATTTAACTGATAACCCAGTCCCTAATGCCTTTGGGACTCAGAACTCCCATGGGCGGTCATTAGTTACACAATAATACACACCTTGGCAGGCATTATTGCACTTAGAGAATGGGTTGTCTGTTAAATTGTGAGTGTATCCTTGTTAACAATTAAAAGTATCCTACCTCTAGTAAGGGGCCCTGGTCCCTGAGTTTAGTATAGAGTATAATAAGACAGCATGGAATGTGAAACTGCATCATTAGGTTTAATTATGCTTTATTTATTCCAGAAATGTATGGCTTTAACTGAAAAGACAAAGATACTGGAACACCGATGTCAAGTAATGTAAAAATGTTATTAGACCAAGATAAGATGTGTAAATTACTTGGGCTTTTATGCTGTTATTGGCCTTGGTCAGAAATTATTAAATTTCTCGTGTTAGATACAGTACTTAAATATCTACTTGTACCTAGAAAGGGAAATACAGCATTTATTTACAATTATTTTTTGGCTTGAGTTCAAAGTCTGCATCCCTGTTACAGATACTACAAAGGGTGGTGAAAACATCCCTGAAATTCTATGTATGAATCTCTGCTTTCACGTGGTCTTAGATTTCAGGTGTTTTCATACACTTCTTAAACATGGTTTGTGTGGTTTCAGGTTTGTTCAAGGAACTGATTTTCCATACTATTGTAATTTCCAAGGCATTTGCTGTATTTCTATATTCTTGACTGAATTGCATTTGCTCCTGTTTCCTTTCAGTGTTTCCAGACTTATTATTTAGTGGCATTTTATTAGCCTATTGCCATTTTAATCGTAACCTTTTAGTCCTTGTTTTACTTTTATATAGTCTCTATTTTCATCCAACCATAATGTTATGGTTGTTTTGCCCAGCTGGCTTTCATCTTCATGTTACTCCCTTAGATGTTTTCTTTTCTCACCTCTTGCCTCCATCATTGACTGCAGTGAACTATTAAGAAGGAATTGCAACAGACCTCATAATTTCTTTCTCTGTTATTTTATAAAAGGGGCAAGAAAGGAGCTGCTTCTCTTTCTATTCACTGTTGGTGAATGTCTATTGAAATAACCTCTGAGCATCAATTAAAGTATTAAGTTTTAAGTGCACATTATACAACCAACTGGATTTTAATTCCCATAGTTTCTATTTTATGTTGTGTGAATCTGAGCAAGAAAATCATCCATCCTGTATTGATATACCTTTCATGAATAAAGGTATCCTGGTTATTATTACCAGAAAAAAATGATCATATACGCCTTCCAAAAATTATATATTTCCATAAATTTCAGTCTTGTCTCAGATGTGTAACATGATTACATCTGTACTTCATAAATATTACTTTCAGACATACTTTTTCCCATCCTGCTGTTATCTTATATTGCATTTATTTTTACACCATTATCTATGCATCCCATTTTCAGATTAATCTATCCAGTATTTTTTTATGGCTTTGAAAATCTCTTCTCATTTTTTTTAAACTAATGATATAATTATTAGTAGTATATTGCTATTTGAGTGTGGTGGTGGATTCTGTTGACATATGTTCTCAAGTGGTGTATCATGCACACTAGTAACAAAACATTGTGTGGAGGAGGTGTCTGGCACCCTGACGACTTTATATTTCAGTGCAGCTTTGACTGTATTAGGACCAGCTCATCATTATGCATCCTGAAGGCGTTCAACAGTGCTCTAAGGTGGAGCTGTTTACCAATACGGTGATGTCTCCCCAGATGCAAGTACTGCTGCAGCTAATTAAGAGAACAATTAAAGCTAAGGTGATCAGTCAAGTGCACAGATTCTAGCCATTTGTTTTACTCTGTGGTGCTGTGCTGGCTCCCATGGGGATGAACCTTATTCACTCATTCAGAAAATGACAGGAAGACGGTATTAAATATCTGAAAACCATAAAAATGCAATTGTACTGTTCTTGATCTCAGCCACCCACCAGGGACCAGTGTTAAGCAACTTCGGGAACTTTCCATCCACTGTATTCACATACTTACAAATAAAGAGATTAATCAGAGGCACTTCAGATCAAAATTTAATTATACAAAATGGATATTATGATTCTCTTAAGGCATTTGTGTCTTTTGTTTCTTTATCAGTAATCAATATGACCACTAGCTAGCTAAGAATGTGTCACATTATAAGGAACATTTTTTCTAAGCAAGTAACTGAATGCACAATATTAAATCAAATTAATTTTCTGATGAAGACTTTCTTAAAAAAAGGATTTAGCCTTAATAAAAGCAAGCATGCTGAAAATGCCACAATTTATAGATGACAGCTCCTGGTTTCTCAGTATATCAGGTTTGTTAATCTTTAATACGATTATAGTTTACCTCATTCTTTTTAGTTTCTAAATAAATCTAGAAAATTCTTCTGATTGAATTTATGAACAAATTAAGGCATTATTTATAATAGTATAATTTTTATTTCTTTTTCTTTTTTCTTTTGCTTGTACTCTGTTAGATTAAGCTGAAAAATAAAACAAAAAAAGCAAAAGCTGCAAAGCATTCTTAAACATTTTAGATTACTTCTGCTATACCTTCCTTTCTCTAATATGCAGAGATTAATTCTTAAATTTTCAAGCAATTCTGGCTCACCAATCTGATGGGATATCCAGATTAAACTATAACATTAAACAGCATACAGTTGTGCAACAGTAAAGTAAAATAGCCAGTCAGATTGGTTTATGACGTGTGTACTCAGTCTTTTTTATGACTAGGTAGCTATACATCTCCAAAACCTTAACCACAAGGCAGGCAGATCATTGTGCACATTCAGGACAGATCCTCAATTAAAACATGTTTCCTGTGTATAGAGCATGAAATGAGCTATAAAATTAAAACTGAGAAAATGCAAAGTAAAGCAAGAAAGGTAAATATTTCCTTAAATATCACAGTCTCCTTATATAAAGACAGGCAGTGGGTTTCTTAAGTACACAGCATATTGTGTAAGCCTGGTGCTCAGCTAAAGAAGTGGCAATGCCATCAGTGCAATTCAAAAGCATGAGCCCACAGCAGGCCAGATCTTGGTTACCTAAATGAAAAGAAAGAATTGGAATAGCCCATTAACTGAAACCATAATGCCTGAAAATCTAAAATCAGAAAATCTTCCTTTTATTAGGAGGCAAGGTCCTCCACACTCTTCCCCAATGCAGATGTTGTGCTCCCTAGATCCACTATCATAAAAATGCAAGTGTTTATTGTCACTGCACATGAGGAACTACCACTACAGAGTCTAGTTTTGGTGAAGTTACTTGTCTGCCTGTGAAGCAGAACAACCTAATGTCTAATTCTGGATCCAAAAGTGCACTGTACAGTCAATAAGCAAGGACTTGCAGTTAACAATGAATTAAAGCATTGACACTCCTCCGGAACAGCATATCAAGCTGAAAAAATGTAAAAGTGAAGGGAAAGAAGTGCAACTCTGCTGATAGTGATAGCTACAATCATTTCCCTGTATAAGGCAGGACCTTCCACTAACCCAAAAGTCTGACCGGCCTCATATACAAAGCCACAGAAAGACTTATCATGGAGCTAATCAATCAGGACATAGCGAACCTCCAAACACTGGACCCATCTCAGTTTGGATTCATAAAGGGCAGGTCATGTTTACTCAATCCTGTGGATTTTTTTGAAAAGGTCACCAAAGCAATGGGTGAAGGCAAAACAGTACACACTGCATATCTTGACCTGACCAAAGCTTTTGACACAACTCTGCACTCAGACATAATAGAAAAGATAAATAAAGCGAGAATAAACCCCTGTGTCATCCAATGGATTGCCAACTGGCTTATGGATAGGATACAAGAAATGAAAACAGGGGATATTATATCCACAAAGAGAACAGTTACCAGTGCAGTCCCCCAGGGTTCTGTGCTGGGACCTCTCCTGTTTGGCATCTATTTGTTCTGACGTTAAAGCAAATACCAAAGGGCTCTGGTTGACAAAGTTTGCAGATGACTGCAAGCTAGAAGTAGTCACTGAGTCCCCAAATGACTTTGCCATCCTCGTGGAAGGATTGTTTCAAATAGATAACTGGTCCCAAAATAATGGACTGAAACTAAGTGACAAAAAATGCATTACTGTATCCTTTGGGAAGTAATCTATCCCAAGGAACTACCACATTAACAATACATTCTTGAGACCTAGTTGTTTGGGAGTTGGGAACTTATGTGGGCAGATGCCTGAATTTTGATAAACGTGTCAATTATTGTAAGAAATTCCTTGTATACTGCACAGTTTATAAACAAAGAGATTGTGCATAGATCAGTGGATGTCAGTGTCTCCCTTTACTCAGCCCTCATAATCCAGTCATTGAATATAATGTTCCCCATGGCATGTATCTATCCAGACATGTACAACAACTGGAATGCACTTAGAAATACCATACTAAAAAGATATATGATCTAAACAACATATCTTACATGGACTGAATCAAAGCCCTGTCACTGTACTCACTATTCTACAGACTGCTAAGAGGTGACCTGTGTCTGGAATATGAGGCATCCTCCAACCCAATACTGATGGATTCATCATACATCAGCAAATCAAATGGCATCAGACATACTTGATACAGGGCTATAAATCTCTCCTGCAACAGAACAATTTTGAGGGAAAGGAAGATCTCTCAGAGGATACTGCTACTCTAGAACAGACTCTCCATCTACAAAGTTCATCCTTGTCCAAGTTCAATCACAACTTGGATCTATGGATGGGAAACAGAAAATTTACTCCAGGACTGCCTTCAGTACAACTAATGAACAGAACAGCTCCTAAATGCTTTATCCCATGCATGTTTCCCCTCAAATTATCTACAGTAAGATCTCATTAGTGGTAATATATAATTATTGACCATGGGATGCGTAAGGCCAATGTCTAACTAAATAGGATACGTTAATTTAAGCACAAAAGGAAATTGGCTAGGCTTAAAATGACCCTCAAGGACAGCTAGCCTAATAATTATCTATGAACTATTATAGAAACGTGGATACAGATCCATTCATTTTTACATAGTTGTTTACCACAGCAACCATGTAGTTAAAAGCACTGGCACCAGCAAGAAGGGACGAGAAAAGACAAAACAACAGGGGTAGTGATGCTGACTGATTTGTACCATGTTCAGTGCCAAGGAGCAAACAAGTTGATGTTACACCCATAAACCGGTACACCTGCTGTACATCTGCCTGGAAATGGAGCTAAATGCTGCCTGTGGATAATCTATTGCAGGAGTGCATATATTAGCTATATATACATTTCAGCTGACTGCTGGTAACAAAAACAGGATTTCTCACTCACCAGAAAACCTTATTCTTTAGCATTTTCTGAAATATATGGCCTGGCATAAAATAGAATACCTTGAAACAAGTGGAAAAATCTGTCATGGGGATTTGCACATCACCATGAGACTGGCAGTCATCATAGGCTCTATTATCTATATGTACTTCCATACAAAAGCATCAATAGATATAGTGTCCATATGTACACAAGCCTGCTGAGTTACCAGGGCTTCAATATGCAAATTATGACTGACCAAATAGGATGCATATGGAATGTATACGAGTGAAAAAGCTCTGTTGTATAATATGTCTTTGATGCAGGTACTGACACTCATGGCCATTTGATCAGTGATATAGGCAGAAGTGTAACTGGTTCAACCAGCACCCTGGGCTGATACTATGAACCAGCACCCCAACCCTAAGCTCTTCAAATGAAGAGCCAAAAACAAACAAACAAAAAAAGAAAACTTAACTGTAATAAGCAGATTGCTACATTGTAAATGATCAGATTATTACAGTTAGATCTATGCCCCTTCCAGCTCTTCTACTGAAGATAAGAAAATAAGCTATAGGAAATTGCTTGCTACAAAAGTAGCAAATAGTTGCTACAGTTTATTCCTTGCCTATATGGGTCACTATGGCACTCATGTTTTAGTTACAAAAAAAATACTTTTGAACTGTAGCAAACTGCTGCTATAGTTTATACACAGACTGCCTGGAATGCAGAAGTTCTCAGGCTTTAGTTAAAAAAAACAGTATTTTTTCACTTTTAAGCTGTAGCAAACTACTTGTTACAATCCAGTAAGCAGTTGCTATAGTTTTGACCACACACAAAGTGCTACAGCTTACGTTTTACTACAAATGCAATATCCAGCTTTTAAAAGTCAGTGCTGCATTAAATAAAAATTGGAATCAACTGATATAACCCTCCAAACACTTTGCACCCTAGACAATTGTCCCTTTTACCTCACCCTAGCAACACTGCTGGGCATAGGATACCAGCTATAAACTATACCTCTTAACATTAATGTGCATTTCAACAACATAAAGATACCACACAATGCAAACATTTAAAAACAAAGTTTTAAACTTTGGTCTTAGTGTTTAGCTCTGATAAACAACAGTCCACCAAAATCAAATAACACAGATTAGCCAGAAAAGAAAAAGGCCATAAAATCAGTTAAAGAAGAAAAGATAATAAAAAAGCATGTAGTACTGGGATTATGATACAGTAGATCCAGAATTACCATACCTGGGTTAAACAACAGGAGGATAATGTAAAGTGAAACACAAATTCATTGAAACTGGGAAAAGGAGTTACAATTTTATATATGTAATATACAAACTGCAAATGCTCAACAGGGCACATACAAAGAGTGAACCTTTTAAAGCAGTGGTTCCCAAACTTTTTCAATTCTCGGCTTCCTTGTTGAATCCAGGTTTTCTCAAGGTGCCCCCCTGGAGGTATAGCAAAATTTCCAGGAAGGTCACTAGCATGAGCTGCTATGGCCTCTGTTTTGGAGGTGTTAAATATCGACCATTTAAGAATTAGCCACCAATGAACAGACCCAAATCATCAAGTGTGTACACATTCAGAATATTTTTCTGTAGAAAAGAGAAGTAAAGATGGGCGTCATTAGTGTAGCAATGGCATGCTACGTTTCTGCTAATTAGATTTCCAGTGGAAATACTAATAGCGTGAAAAGTAAAGGGCCCAAGATCAAACCTTGTGGGACTCCACAATTCAGAGGATATGGTGTGTATCTTTTGGCTATTTGCAACAAAGGCACACCCTATATGTATCATATTAAATGTCACTTATAAAGATATTTAAATTATTTAGACCTGGGCCTGTCAATCTATTATTTTACTAGTAACATTTTTTTTTCAGTAGATACTAGCCATTATTACTTTCAGTATATTATTGACCTGCGTACATTTTAGTTACACAACCAGCCTTGGAAGAAGTCTAGGAATATATAATTCATTCATTATTTTTTGCATGCCACCAGGTCCATACCAGATTCCATGGACAAGTCTAGGTGGGATATCCACAAACACACACACACACACACACACACACACACACACACACACACACACACACACACACACACACAGCCTCTTCAAAACTCTGCTACATGAATCTGGCAACATGTACTTGTTACTGATACATTTACATAACCAACACTAAATATAAGTAGTTATAAAATATTTCATATCTCATGGGCATCTCAGGTAGGTTGAGGATCTGCTACAGATTAAGTACATTAAATGTGTTGAATTCATTTGCAAACAGTATTTTTTACAATTTACTTGTCAGCGTCTTTGGCATTATTATGTTTAACAGTACTCCCGACATTCTGTGCCAGGCCCTTTAAGTCTAGCTTTGACCTGCTCATTCAAACTTCCCAT
>NC_056727.1:237454081-237541581 GCF_019279795.1 Protopterus annectens
ATGGGGTGAAATAGCCAGGTAATGGGACATTTGAATGGCTGCAGGGGGACTCTGGTGCCATATTTTGGTTGTCTGTTCTTCAGTTTGAGCTTGAAAGTTGGTATCCCACAATTCCACCAGAGTGGGTGGAGTTACATAATTATGTATGCAAATTTTATGTTAACCAGTGTACATATTTGTCCCTATTTTTCATGGGCCTTGTCCAGATTTTTAATGTTTCCAGATTGAGAGATATAGTCAAGTGCGTGGTGCAGTGGTAGTGTTGTTGCCTCACAGCAAATAAGTTCTCTGATTCAATTCTCAGCTGGAGTGCTTTCTGTCTGGAGTCTGCATATCCTCCTTGTGCTTGTGTGGGTTTCCTCTGGGTGCCCTGGTTTCCTCCCTTGTTACAAAGACATGTGTCTGGTGCATTTCTCCCTGAGTCTCTGCTGACAGTTGGCTTCACTCCAAGTCAGACTTTCCCGGTAAACAAATGTTAAATAAATAAAACAATTTACAGGGAGCTGAGAGCTTCATGTGAAGATAAATTTAGAGCTGCATATTCCAAGTCTATTTGCATTGTTAGTAGTACAACAGGTAGTAGCCTTACTTTTGATGCAGAAGGCTATGGGTTCTACTCCCACACTATGCATATGGATTGCTGATACTGTACTGTGTTGTACTTTAAAGGGAGTGGATGCTGCAGTTCTGTGAATGTCGTCCTTTGGAGGAGTTACCTAGTAACTGAACCTGTTATTAGTTTGCCATCCATTCCCTAGTGCAATATTACTAGCTTATCATTTTTTAATGCAACACAGGCAATTTTGTCTTCAAGGGCAACAGCCACTTTATTTGTAGATGAAACAATGAAATATAAAGTTGTTTCCTAGCAGCAACATCTTTATTAGTTAGAGATCCCTTTAATGTGGAATTATTTAGATGATTTACTGCTGCAGATATTTTGCATATTTATTGGTATTTGGGTGGCCACGGTGGTGCAGCGGTTAGCATTGCTGCCTCACAGCAATTTTTCTCCGGTTTGATCCTCGGTTGGGGTGCCGTCTGTGCGGAGTCTGCATGTCCTCTCTGTGGTCGCATGGGTTTCCTCTGGGTGCTCTGGTTTCCTCCCAAATCCCAAAGACATGCTGTAGGTGGATCGGATACTCTAAATTGGCCCTAGGTGTGAGTGTGTGCATGTGTGTGCCTTCAGTGGAAGGTTGGGCATCGGGCTGGCAACTTGACATTGTAAAACTCCACTGCCAATCATGAGCAGACAGGTGATCCACTGTGGTGACCCCTAACTGGGAAAACCCGAAAGAAGAAGATTGGTGTTGGTCGATTGTAATGACAGAAGTTTGAGGGGCCTTTTATGGTTGAAATTTTCTGAAATGAGTAGTTTTGTCATTATTAGTTCATACATTTTGTTTTGTTGCTTACTACAAGACTGTTCAAAACTTCAAATTCAAAACACAATCTAACAACTGGTGCTGTATTATACAAGGAATATAATTTAATATAATCAGGAAGGTGAATCAAAGAACGTATACTTGTATGCATGGCCCTAAAAATGTGTTTGAAAACAGCCCAGAGGAAAGTGTGAAAAGCTCAACATCATGGGCAAATGTTAAGCTTTACTCTTGTTACCAAAGCAATGGATGAAGGTAAAACAGTTCACACCACATTACCTTGACCTGGCCAAGCCTTTTGACACAATCCCCTACTCAGGTGTAGTACAAAAGATGAATAATGTAGGAGCAAACACTTGCATCACTAGCTGGATTGCCAACTTGCTCACAGGATACATGAGATTAGTCACCAATGGAGTTGCCCAGGATTCGGTGTTCAGACATTTTGTGTTTGGCATATACATCTCAAAAGTAAAAGGAAATACCAAGGGGCTTTGGCCAGTTAAGTTTGAGATGAGTGCAAGCTAGGAGCAGTTATTGAATCCCCAAATGATATAATCATCATGCAGGAAGGTTTGTCCCAAATAATAACTGGTGTCCAAATCATGACAATGCCCTCTGAGAACTGACCCAATTGTTTGGCATTTGGGAACTTGTGTGTACAGTGACTTAATGTTTGACCAACATGTGACCAGAGTCATAAGAAAGTGTTTCTATATTGCACAGCTTCTAAATAAATTGATTGTGACTAGATCTAGAGATGTTGTTGTCCTCCTTTACAAAGCTCCCATTAGGTCAATCATTTTGTAAAATGTCCACTTTGGCATGTATCTGTCCAGGCCATGCAACAACTGGAATACCTTCAGAGATGCCTTACTAAAAGGATACAAGTCCTAAACAATAGGTCTTGCATGGACCACCTCATAGATTTATTACCATACTCAGTATCCTACAGAGTGCTTACAGATTATGTGTCTGGCATACAAGGCATCTTCCGACCTAATACAGATGGACCTACTGAACATCAACAAGTCAAGTGGCATTAGAAATACTCAGTCCGGGTATCTAAAATGAATGTTGTGGAGAGATGGATATATATCACAGAGACTATCACTGTTCCAGAACAGACTATCCATAAAAATAAAACAAAGCTCATCCGACCATATTCAAATACAACTTGGATCTAAGGATGGGTAATAGAAAATGTACTCCAGGATTGCCCCTCATGCCACTAATGGATAGAGGCAGTTCCTAAATGCTGCATCCCTTACATGGGTCCCTTCAAATTATCTATGGTATGATCACAGTTATTCTCACTAGGGCTAATATACAATTATCAGCCATGGAATAGGTAAGACCAATAAGAAAATGTTAATTCGAGCACCAAAAGGGAATTGGATAAGCTTAAAATATCCTCCAAGTGAACCTATGTTGTGGTAGTAAATAGTTATAAAAAATTGCCTTTTTTACATCACTAAGTGCCCCTCTCACCCCCCCCCCCCAGTCTTCAACAGCTTCCAGTGCCTATGCCTGTAAGGTCTTGGAACTAACAAATGTTGTGGAATGTCTTCCCTTTCTTTACTTACCATATATGAGGTCATATTTTAATTAATAAAAAGACAGGCATTGATTAATTTATGTAATAATACTTAGGTTATATGATATATAACAATATATGTGAAGTATAAAATTTGTAAATGTGAACTTGTTAATACAGTTTGATTACTTTTATATAAATGTAAATTTGCCTATGTCACAAGTGATACTTCAATAAAGGTGTTTATTAAAAAAAAAAAAAAAACAGTTATAAGAAATAATAGGAGTATTTTGTTCACTCTCCTCCTGTACAACTTGTTAATATTATCCGTTGCCCTGCTCAGAATATTTTCACTAACTCAAGGTATCTTTCTCTCATAAATTGTTTTAGGGTGGGAGGTATAGATTCTTCCCCAAAACAACTGATACTGCAGCTTCTTCAGTGTCTTCACCTACAAAAGGTAATTCCAGACAAACCTTACCTTCGGTTTTCTATGTCTGCTGTCTGTGAGATTCACGAGTGCGCTCTTTTCTTTTAGGTTGCTCTTTCTCTGTGTTAGTGGGCATGGACATCACCTTTTCAATTTTAGCATTCATTTTGATATGAGTGTCCTCTCTTAGACTATTATTGCCTTAATTTCTGAGCTAATGTTTCTTGTTAGTCTATGAGCAGACTAAAGTCTACACTGATTTTTATCTCAGAATGGCCTAATAGTTCACCTTCAGTTCCACTGCTGCAATTCCTTTTCAGTTTTGGGATTCTGTTGCTTTTTTACTGGCACATATTTCTCATAACAGACAAAATTCTTTTTAATAACTAACTAAAATCAATGTTTGCCCCTTTGCAGCATCTCTACTAATTCCTTTCTCTTAGTTTTGATTTGGGGCTTCTGTATGAGTGTCACTGTTTTGTTATCCCTCCCATTCCTATACTAAAATGGCGCACCAAGCTGCTGCTCTACCTCATTCTTATTAAGTACATCAGTTTGATAAATGATGTTTAGGGGTTCTCCCTTGTCCTGCACTTTCCACGGTTCTTTAAAATGGGGACATCAATTCTTAGTCTTATACCATGAGATAATTTAGGGGTTACAGCAACAGGATGTAATAGTTTTCTTAGAACTGCTTGGATTTATGTATCAGTAGTTAATGGCGGTATTGATGTGTTTAACAAAATTTGCTCCAGTGCTGAATGAATAATTAAATATTTATGTAGTAAAGTAAGATGTTTGACACTGTCAAAACCACTTAGTTATCATTTTCTAATGGAATATCAAAATTGCCACATGTGTCTGAGTATGGGCTTACAGATCCTGATGTAATGGAATAATATATTTTGTCTTGATCCATTTTCCAAATGATGATGATGTTGTGGTAGCAGTACGCTGTGCAGATCAGACTATCTATGTCTATCCCCTGCAATAGTGCCTAGCTCAACTCTGTATCCACTATCATTCTAATGCATGCAGTGATATAATCTCTCCAGTGTCTCCCAGGTCTGTGCAAACATCACTAACCATTAAGCAGTTCTGAAACATCTTGTATGTACCTTCAATGAATGCTTCTACAACCTCATCTGAATCCTCTTTACTCTGAATAGTAGTACTTAACTCCACAATCCATCTGAATCCTCTTTACTCTGAGCAGTAGAACTTAACTCCACAATCCTCTTGCACTGCCAGTAGTCTCATTGTGTCACTGAAAAAGACCCTGAAAACCTGTGGTGGCTTTTCTACCACTTAAATCCATGTAGTCATTATTTTAGTCACTTTCTGAAATTCTTGTCCATAGGTGAGGTGAAAGCACAGAGTCGTCTGCATGCTATGACAACAACAATCTGCTATAGTTATTACATTAGTATGGATGCTGTTCTCATCTGCTTGTCTGTCTCCTACTTTTTCAGCTCCTACTCATTAACAAGACTGCAACATATGTGTGCTTTCCACCTAAGTTACCTTACTCCATTTTTTTTGTTCTGTGGGAAACTATTGATTTTTGGTTTGGAAGTGTTAATTTTCATTCCTTTAAACTGATAAATGGCAGTGAACCACTGCAGACCCTGCTACAGATCACAGCCACATGAGGAGGCCAAGATGACAATCTTTTGCAAAAAATGAAGGTACAAGCCCTCATATCCCCGAAATGAATATTTGCCACTTCTTAGCTGCCTTTAGATATGCTATAAATGAAAATTATGAACAGGAATATAGATGGGTATACACTTAGAGATGTATTTTGCACACCCTCAATATATCTGACATAACGCTGAGAAACGAGGGCACATTTCTAATTTTGCAAATATAGGGACTGAATGACATATATTAGCTACAATTCCCTAGAATTAGTGTACTATAATCTTTTTATTTATTTTATAACAGTACACATTAATAAACGCAGTGATTCAAATTATGATGGACCAGGTAGCTGTACTAAATGTAGGACTGCATTAGCCAGTAGAGCATAACATTACCACATATAATTGTGAATTAGGTGTCGTTCTTGCACATAGCCTATTTTCTTAGCCCTGTTATGTATACATTATTACCTATGCAAACCATGTTACATCTATTTACTCCTAATTGTAACCTATGCAAATCAGATAGTATCATTGTTCCTTTAACAGATTTAAAATAAATTTCATTTTACAAAAAGCAGCACAGCAACATGTAAAGTAGCTTAAGTCCCTGCATGCCAGGTCTAAATTAATTTAATATATACTAAAGTAATTTTGGAAAACATTTTTTTCTTCATTGATGGCTACCTTGATAAAGTCTTTGGCTTTGATTGATGCTTCATGTTCAGAAAATTAAACAAACAGACAGCACTTTAAGACCTACATGTGTAAATGTGTAAAAAAAATAACAACTGCTGATCAAAAAACATAATTTTAAACATTTATGTGTTCTCAGTGTGTTTTGAGTAGAACAGTAAAGAAAGGGAAGACAGAAAGCTGGAAGCAAATTGTAAAAGAAGAAAAAAAAGAGGAGACAGAACTGTTTCTCAAAATATGTAACAGTGCAGCAAAAAGATTAATTAACAGGGTATGATTTGGAAAGCTTTACAATAAGTTAATATATCTTAAAGTAAAAGGTAATATATTTTAATACCCATTTTGATGTAATTAGTCTCACAACTACACAAAGATCTATGAAAAATAAGCATTAGTTCTCAGATTAATGGACAAGCAGTGGACTTTAAGGGATTTCTTAGCTATCTATGCAGTGAGGTATATTTTATTGATAATTTTGACTGATACTGTTTCATCTAATGGCTTAACAAATGGAACATTACACCATTTTATGTTTGCAGGTCACATTAATCAGAGAATAATCTTTTAGTGTTTCAGAAGCAGCTGTCAAATTGAGCATTCTTTTAACTATTAAAAAAATACATCATATCCTAATCCAGAGTGGTGTTTAAATCTCGTAAAAAGGTGAAATAACAGTGATTAGATGACAGCTATAAAATGTGCTGTCGTATTATGCAGCTTGATTATGTGGCAAACATGAAGTATAGCTCAGTCCTAAACATCTGTCTGTATCTCAAAAAGGTGGCATTTGCAAGTCTTAGAATTAAAAAGTATGTAAGTTCCCAATATGTAAAATATACTTTAATTATAGTACAGTTCAAGCTCATTTGTACACATGTAAAGAAAAGATTTATTCTTTTTGAAAACATACCCTCTCCATGGGATATTTGTTGTGGCATAGATTTGCAGTAAGTATTTAATTGTGATTTCTCAGTGATGCAAGAAAATAAGCCAGCCAGGCAATACAGGTTTTAAAAAATCATTTTGCTCATATACAATAGTTTCACTGTACATACACAATGCATTTTGGCTGAAAAAGCATTGAGTGTGTAATCTCATTTGAAATGTTCAAAGATAGCAAATGGTCTATGAGATAAGCCACTCCCTTTGCATTACAAAATAATCAGAATGGTCATTGTAATTTTATTTTTTGTGTGGGAACATTATTTTACTATCTTTATATAGCAGGTCTACTAAATGTGATTTAGCCTCCATTGGACTTACACCAACACAAGTTTGGGGCTGAAAAGGAGACTGAAGCACCTGGGACAGCATCAAGCCACTAGGAAGGGTATTTTTACTACTGCCCCCCTAACCCATCCTGCCCAGCAATCTTCTATGGATGGGTCATACAATAAGCTCTATACTTCTTGGGATCTAAAGAATGGTCTCCCTTTATGGAGATGCATAATGATCATTATTTTTCACACCTCAAGAATATACCCTGTGGTTTTGCTTAAGCTGAACAGTTTTAGGAGGCATTCAGATAGAACATGTTTGTCATTGTTAATAAAGCAACCAGCTGCATTGTGAAGGCCTATAGAGGTAAAATGGGAGAAGGAGATAGCTTGAGTCTTTATGGTTCTTAGTGAATGTTTCTGGTATGAAGTTGTCACTAAATGTATCTGCAAGTATACTAGTGATATCTTTAAGGCTGGTGTGGCAAAAAACATTATGTATAAAGTATTTTAGAACATTGCAGTCCACTATATCTTAAGCATCGGATGTAGCTAAAAAAGATTTATTATTACTCCTGGTTTTAGACGTTAATTTTAATTCATGTTCCAGTTTGATCTTATTTATATTGCAGATCTTTTGGAAGGAGATGGATTCTGATTTAGTATAAGCCATAATTAATTGTTTTTCTTTTATTGCAGACCTTATTAACATGGGTGTTAAACCAAGGTGACTTACTTTCACATTCCATAATGTATTTGATTTTAGTGGGGAGCACATGGCCAGATTCCATAAAGTTCATGGAATCTAGTGCATTAAGCTGATATGTCTTTCGGCTTTTTCTGGTTGGGGTCGCCACAGCAGAACTCCAGTCCGCTAGTGATTGGCAGTGGATTTTTATGGTACTGAGTTGCCAGCCCGATGCCCAACCTTCAAATAAGGCACACCCATTCACGCACGCACCTACCTGCATGTCTTTAGATGTCACTCGACCATCGGGAGGACATGCAGACTCCACACAGAAGGCACTCCAGCCGAGAATCGAACTGGAAAACTTCATGCTGTGAGGTGACAATGCTAACTTGATATCAGTGCAAAATTTACAGATAACATTGTAATATGTTAATACACAAGAAGAAACTCAGAACAGCTCAGCACACAATGGAGTATCGCTGTTACAACA
Source organism: Protopterus annectens (assembly GCF_019279795.1). Taxonomy (NCBI): domain Eukaryota; kingdom Metazoa; phylum Chordata; order Ceratodontiformes; family Protopteridae; genus Protopterus; species Protopterus annectens. Next base: position 237,462,171 of record NC_056727.1, read on the forward strand.
GTGCACTCTAGAAATGCACAAGTAATCTATAATTAATAAGAAATACTTGTCTAATCATGTTGTATAGTACCAAAGTTACAGAAAGATGATCACAATTTAAGAATCCTGATAGCTGTATAGAAATATAACAAAATCTGTACAGTAAGGTTAAGGACAACTACAGAATGTAACTGACTATGTTATGATAAAAAAAAAAAAAAACATTAACCATGCTAACTATCCCACTGTAAGCCACATGGCATTCATAACATACATTTGTAGGAGTATTCACAGAAATTTCTCAGACAACTAAGGATATTTCCTTTTGTTATCCACTAACTCATAATATGTACTTCAAAGCTGCAAGACTATTTGTAATATATATATGTATGCATATTTACATCACTCTTTACAGAAAACTCAGAGACAAAGATTGATATCTACATAATACATGTACCATTAAAATACATTGCCTTGGACTTACAGATTTCAATGGACTCTGTAAATTTTCTAATAAAAAAAATGAAAGGTGAAAGAGCAGTCATGGTCATATCGCCATTGATAACAGTTGCTAACAATAGGTTTGGGACTTGTGTGAGGAACACTAGGAATGCACATTCTCAAGGAAAGTGGTACATAGAAAAGAAGATGTGGGGGCATGGGTGAAGAAGAGGGACATACAAGAGAAATATTGGAATAGCAAAATTGGAGGGAAATTAAGAGGGGCATGGGCAATATTTTTTTTCTGGGTGGGAATGGGCCCCATTTTTTTAAGAATAGAAGGAAAGGTAAACACTGGGAAAGAGGAGGTGAGGGTGATCACAGCAGGTATACCCACAGAACAAATAGCACAACACAATTTAGACAAAGGTTGGACAAAATCAAAAAGGATTAGTAAGTTACACAGACAGCACACTGCACAACGTAAGCAATGGAAAGTTGACAAACAGGGTGGGGATGCATACCAGCCAAGGTAAAATGCAGAAAAAACTATATACCTATGTGCTATCATGATATGACATGTCACAAATTCTGTGGCAGTCATTCCTAGATGTGTATAAACAATGGTAGTTGTGTGCTCCAGCATAATAAATTAGGATTGCAGTACACATTGGATAAATATACATATATCCAATTAGTCCATCCTCAGTGCATATCTAAGCCAAGCAACATCACAGATGAGCAAATGCAGGTCTAATAATGCTTGATAACTCTAGCGGACAGAAGCAAAACTACAACCATACATGTGAAAGTCAAACAACCAAACACAGTGCCAAACCGAAGTACTGCAGAAAAGCAACAAATGCTGCTACATATACAAGTAGGTTTACACATCCCAAACAAATGTGTAATGGAATATGTGTATTTCATGCACATATGCCATGTCAAAGGGAACACACAGGTGTGGATGTGTATGCATTAATGTCTGTCTGTCAGTAGCATAAATTGAATGTACATTAAATCAAGGTCAATACGCATACATTCACCAAAGAAATATAATAGCATGTTCAAAAATGTGACAGTACAGAATAATGAAAATAGCAGGTTGTGACATGGACGTGAGAACACTACACTGGGTAATACACAAGTATAATGAGAACAAGGACACATGGCAAGCATTAGCCAGCAACGTGGGTGCACATGTTCTGCATTGTACAATGGCCATACATGTGGGGCACATTCACCGTGTAATAAATGGCAATGAGCAGCTGTTTTAACCAAGACAAACATAACTGAAAGAATAATAGGGAAAATGAAGGTGGCAGGAAGGTGGACAATCTAGGCCCACATCAGGGTAAAGCAGGACAAGGTAAGTTGACACAATGCATGTGTAAAGCACACAAGGTACTGTAGAAGCCATACAGACAGACATACATTTAACAAAATGGAAAATTAAATGCATGTAAAATGGCCAGTTGGATTGCTGATGTCCAAAACACACATGCACAGTAATGTGCAATCATGTCACATCAACATGCATTCGTAAGCAAGCAAAAAATAAAAAGTACATACACATATACTGTCATGCAAACTTTAACTAAAGAAATGCAGGTGTATGTCAACCACTTTGCTCATTATGGAGCAGAGGACACTCCTGTGAGCATCATTACAGCACATCAGCAGTAAATCACTGAATGCTCACATGTCAAATGTATCAGTACATTTCCGACTGTACACACACACACACACACACACACACACACACACACACACACACACACATATGTACAGTCATTTAATGTGTACAACTATTTATGGAAGATGCACACCGATGTCACTATGTCACGGGTGGAGAAATGCTACACCCAACAAACACAGTGTAATTTATTGTGAAAGAATGTGTTATCTGTAACATTGTTTACAGATCAATGTGATACTGCTGTTCAATGCAGCCAGCAAAGGAGGACTGCACATAGACATGATATAGCTGTATATGATACCACATAGCATCAATATTGTCAAAGCATAACACAACACCACATCACAACAGTGGGACATCATGACAACTATCATCCAAAAACATGTGGAATGACATGTCTTTATGTTGCATATACCTGATATGACAAAACAGAAATCCAAGGTATATCACACTGTTAGTGATGGAGTATGGACAACATCTGTTGTCTGTCAGTTGCCCCAGTAACACACATGTTTAATGGTTACATCTTGCAGCAATATCTGAAGGTTAATTTCCACAATGCATGGACAGTTGCATGTATGTGCAGAGTGTTATGTGTTAATGTATGTCATGCCCAAATTGAAAACAAAGTAAATGTCACACGATAACAACACATTAGGATGACAGATACAGGGTATGCATGCACAAGAGTTCATATATGGTCCAATCAATGAAATGACAATCACAATGTTGGCAGCATAACACAAATGGAGCACACAAGCAATACTTAACCAACTGGAGAGACCAGGCTGATGGGATCAGATTCCTGAATGATCTCATGCACTATCACCCTGATTGAATCCTGCACAGCCCATGCCATATCCTCAAAGAAGGTCCCATCATGTCCCTCATCTGTGTTTACAACACATTAGTCATGATCTCCTGGATATCCTCCTGAAAATCATCTCTGTCTCAGTCGTGTTGACATCTCCTCTGGGGTATGGACAGGATGTCATGGGCTGGGGTGGGTCCAGGTGCTTTGGCATTGTTATTGTCATCATTGTTACCATCATCCTTGGAAGAATCTGGTAGTGGCCTTGCATGTGCCTGCCATTGTCTTATGATTGGAGAACATACTTGGGTCCCATAATCTGTAAAGATTTATTGCAAAACAAAACAGAAAAGAAAAGAAAAGCAAATGTCTATCACACAGAGCAGTTCCATTAATATCACAGCACAACACAATATGATTATGGTAACAATTTACCCAGGGATTGAGACATGCCCATTATGGACAGAGTTACAATTGGCCCTGTATGTTGTTGTATCTTTCGGCTTTTCCTGGTTAGGGGTCGCCACAGCAGAACTCCGGTCCACTAATGATTGGCAGTAGATTTTTATGTACCGACTTACCAGGCCTGACGAACAAACCTTCAACGAAGGTACACCCATTCATGCATGTCTCCACACAGAAGACACTTTAGCTGAGAACCGAACAGGACAACGTCTTACTGTGAGGCAACAATGCTACCGCAGCACCACCACCGCAGTTAATGAAAATGTAAATATTGCCTGTATACCAAAATTAAAGCATACTCTAGGACAACGGCACAAGCCATGGTGCAATGCCACCACATGCACTCTAATGCATAACAACAAGAAAGTAGTTTTTACGTCATGTTTTGATGTGAGTGCAACATGCACTCCAGACATCTCCATGTGCACCCCCCATGTGCCCCTGGGTCGACCAATGACCATCCAACCAGTCAGTTGGGTTTGGCCCTGTACAAAAGGACTGGGCCATGGAAATGGCACCACTCCGAATTGGCCCTGTATGTACTAATCCTAAAATGAACAACTGTATTATTTTTTTGAACAATTATATACGCTTAGACACACACACACATGGGTCATTAGCTTTATAAAAATGTATGAATGCTCAAATCAACACATATTATTTTCTGCATTCAATGATTTTTATGAGCAGCCACAATGTATCATTGTTAAAACTGGGAGAAGTTGATCTGACAATATTGTGGACAATAGGCAAGCCATATGAAAAATGTCTGAGGCAGGCAGCATGATATTTGGTTGAACACACATCATTATAATGAGTACAACACCAAAAACAATTTGATATGTTCAATCAACACAGCTGTTGGCATATGAGAATCTAATGTCTGTTACTCACAGTATTGCATGTGGACAGCTGTATTCATTATCTATAAAAACCTGCAGCAGCTGGTATACTAAAAAAAAAACTTTTGGAATATGCTTGCTGATATTGAACTGGCACGATCAAATGGCTTTCTACTTAAAAGTCAGTCAAGAAGTTCTGAATGGAATGTATGAAGGTAAGAAGCATTGACCACTCCAAGCTTTTATTAAATACCAACCACTACTTTTCTTCAACGTAAAAGCTTAAATACTTAAAAACACACATCTTGTTTAATAAAATCCTCCCATCCCCTTAAAACTACATTAAATATGAACTTATTAAAAAAAAAAATATATATATATATATATATATATATATATATATATATATATATATATACACACACACACACACACGCACACACACACATGTAAAAAGTTGTTTGAAAAAAACATCCAAGATATATGATTAATGTATATATACACTCCTATTCTACTAGCACAAAATAACCTGCCAACATTCCTTCCAGAGCACGAGATTTGATTCACCATTACTGAACAAATTCAGCCAGGTAAGCTGGGGCATGGACAGTTTTACTCACAATAAGGGACTTATATTGGCAACTCTTACTTGGTGCATTCAAACCTCCAGGCCTAAATGATAATAGTAATATAGCATGTATATTAAAAAAGAAAACACTGGAAAGATGAATCTATTGTTATGAACTTTTTTAGGATGTATTGAAGTCATTAAAGCTTTTGTATTTATTTATACCTCACATTTTTGACTTAGTAATTTTAAGTAAAACTAATATTTTATATATATATATATATATATATATATATATATATATATATATATATATGTATATATATATATATAAAACTTGTTGTTTATATATAGTTTTGGGGGGGTTATTTGAAGGTGTTATTATTGTTATTTAGGAATGCTGGCAGGTTACTTTGGGTTATAAGAATAGGAGTATATATATATATATATATATATATATATATATATATAGTAGAATAGGAGTATAGGCTGGTTCTTTTGTGTTCTTGTAAAAAAAAAAAAAGAAGCTGTTCTGGTTTTTAAGCCCTAACTTTGGTAAGGTTTCTGTCTTTGCACACAGTGCAGACTGGAGAAGTTGTTGACTGCAACTGAGCTACAAAATATAAGTATCTTGATTTTTTTTGATTATTTTTACAGATTACTGTTTTTACAATTTAATATATATAAAGCACTTTGCCTATTCAGTATCTTCACAAATCCTTATCTGTTTAAAAACTTTCATTTGTCTCTCTAGTGCTTGCTGTCTGTAGGCTATTATTTTGTCCCACCCTCCCTCCCTGTTGGTGTCTTGCTCTTATACTTGGTGGCTTTGCAGTTGCTCGCCCCTACTATGACACACCTCCCAGTCTAGTGTCATTAGCTCATTCTGCTTAATACAGAGAGAACATTTGATAAGGCCTTCTGTTCCTCCTTTTTCCCTTTCAAAAAGTAAAACAAAACTTTTTTTTTTTTTTTTTCGCCTGAACCTTCTTGTGTTCTGACTGTCCTTCTCAAACATTTTGGAAATATACAGTATATTTCAGAGCATTTGTTATAACTGTATTTGCTATAACTGATTTAAGTATTTTTTTCTGGCTTTTTGATTATTTACTGCTTAGCGACTGCATTTTAGCCTGTTTATACAGCTTTGCATTCTATTTAGACTGTTTTTGTGTTGATTAACTGTTTTGCACTTTTAAAAAGTTATTTGTTGCTTAATTTTACCTGTAGGCTAACACACTCAAGTGTGCTAGCCGCTTAAAAGCATTTATAGCATTTACTGTCTGTTTTTCCTCTGTTTTCTGCAAAAAAGAAAAAAAACAAACAAAAAAAAAAAATTTGTTTTCCTGCCTTACTGAACTAGAATAGTCCAGTCTTCAGAGTTTGCTGATCTCTGGGCTTTGTCTTGGTTCCTGTGCTATTCCGTATCCTTATTTGGATAAAAGGAAGGGTCTTTGTTCACCAATAGGAGTGGGGAGCACTGAGCAGCCTATTTGTCCCTAGAGGAGTGGTTCCAGCCAGAAACTTGTAGTCTATTGGCCGTTTTGGATCAATTCCTAGCTCTTTTCAGCCCCATGTAATAAAGCCCGCTTTAGAGCGCTTTTTCGCTTGTATTCAACTCAGCACCGCTCCTCGTGGTGTCCTGCATAGTTCTACAAGCAGCAGAGAGCAAAAGAGTGACTTTTTCCTGATTTAAGTATTTTTTCTGGCTTTTTGATTATTTACTGCTTAGCGACTGCATTTTCACCTGTTTATACAGCTCTGCATTCTATTTAAACTGTTTTTGTGTTGATTAACTGTTTTGCACTTTAAAAAAGTTATTTGTTGCTTAATTTTACCTGTAGGCTAACACACTCAAGTGTGCTAGCCATTTAAAAGCATTTATAGCATTTACTGTCTGTTTTTCCTCTGTTTTCTGCAAAAAAGAAAAAAACAAAACAAAAAAAAAAAATCTTGTTTTCCCGCCTTACTGAACAAGAATAGTCCAGTCTTCAGAGTTTGCTGATCTCTGGGCTTTGTCTTGTTTCCTGTGCTATTCCATATCTTTATTTGGATAAAAGGAAGCATCTTTGTTCACCAGTGGGAGTGGGGAGCACTGAGCGGCCTATTTGTCCCTAGAGGAGTGGTTCCAGCCAGAAACTTGTAGTCTATTGGCCATTTTGGGTCAATTCCTAGCTCTTTTCAGCCCCCTGTAATAAAGCCCACTTTAGCGTGCTTTTTCGCTTGTATTCAACTCAGCACAGCTCCTCGTGGTGTCCTGCAGAGTTCTACAAGCAGCAGAGAGCAAAAGAGTGACTTTTTCCTGATTTAAGTATTTTTTTTTATGGCTTTTGATTATTTACTGCTTAGTGACTGCATTTTCACCTGTTTATACAGCTCTGCATTCTATTTAAACTGTTTTGTGTTGATTAACTGTTTTGCACTTTTAAAAAGTTATTTGTTGCTTAATTTTACCTGTAGGCTAACACACTCAAGTGCGCTAGCCGTTTAAAAGCATTTATAGCATTTACTGTCTGTTTTTCCTCTATTTTCTGCAAAAAAAAAAAAAAAATCTTGTTTTCCCACCTTACTGAACTAGAATAGTCCAGTCTTCAGAGTTTGCTGATCTCTGGGCTTTGGCTTGGTTCCTGTGCTATTCCATATCCTTATTTGGATAAAGGGAAGCTTCTTTGTTCACCAGTGGGAGTGGGGAGCACTGAGCAGCCTATTTGTCCCTAGAGCAGTGGTTCCAGCCAGAAACTTGTAGTCTATTGGCCATTTTGGGTCAATTCCTAGCTCTTTTCAACCCCCTGCTATAAAGCCCGCTTTAGCGCTTTTGTGATTTAGCGGAGTTGCCCATAGAGCACCATCGGGCAGCCCGGTTAAACAAGGTTAAACTATTTCTGGCTCCGTAAAGTCTGCTCTTCAATTTTTCCCTTAGAACTTCTCTACTTGCAATCTAAACAGTCTATTCTCTATCTCAAAAGCTCAGCACTTGCTCCTAAAGCATTTTTATATAGGTAAAGTACTTGTATACTAAACAAAGTACTACATTAGCCTAGAATCTCCTTGAGTACCCATTTCCCTATAGGTCCCTTCTGACTCAGTTACACAGCAAACTTTTTCACTTTTTCTAGCATGTTGAAGGGTCAGTTGCTAGCATCCTCTCCTGTTCAGCTGGTGAATCTGGGCATCTTGAGGCAATGTTACAATTGCCTCATGTACACAGACAACCCACTCCTTCTCCCACAAAACACAAATACATGTGTGAGATGCAACTATATAGCCAAACTGGAGGCTGAGCTCTCTCAACTCAGGACTGGCAAGACCAGACAGGAGGAGAAGGAAACCACGCACACCACAAACCCAGTTTCACATAGAACTATCACAACTGCAAAACAAACACATAAACACACAAAGACATACTCGGAGGCTCTGATCAAAAATCTACCAAAACTACAGAGGCCTCCAAAGCAGACACCCAAGCAACTGCCACCTCAAGACATAAGACATGCAACACATAGTTCTCAAAGTTAGTGTGCTAAACAGTCACAGCCCTTAAGGCCAAACACAATGCCAGACACACTTGTTATAGGTGACTCCATAGTCAGACACACTGACGTCCCACTCACCAGACTGAACAAGGAAAAGATCACAGTAAGCTGCCTGTCAGGCGCTAGAATCCGCCACATAACACAAGCACTCAGGTCACTCCACAGCAAGTACAAGTATGACTCAGTCATTGTCCGTGCCGGTGTGAACGACCTGAGATGTACCTCCCTGGACTACATGAAAAGAGACATAGAGGAGCTCTCAGATTATGTAGCCCAGGCTGGTATGACCCTGACCCTGAGCAGTATCCTACCCTCACCAAGAATGGTGCCACAATACAGAGACAAAATGATCAGCTTTAATAATTGGCTTAATTACTGGTGTCATTCTAAGGGGATCCAATGTCTGTCTGCCTGGGATGACATGCTTGACAAGCCACGCTGCTTCGCAAGGGATGGCTTGCACCTGTCACCCCTGGGCTTCCGGATATTGGCAAAGGCTCTTGCCACCCCATAGTGCCTTTTTAGGCAAGGCTCAAATGATAAACCTACCGCCCTAGAAAACAAAAATGGAGAAAAACTAAGGGTAATACTGCTCAATGCCAGAAGTCTAAACCTCAAGATGCACGCCCTCGAAGCCCTCCTCAGTATGGAGAACATCGATGTATGTGCTGTGACTGAAACCTGGTTCAAGGCTCCTGAGAGCACCCCAACACTATCAGGTTATACCTCATATCATGCTCCGCCCCAAAATCCGGACCGAACCACAAAAGGAGGGGGAGTATCCATATTCATAAAGGATACCCACACCTCCAGGTTAGTGGCAATGCACGAAGCATTGGAGACCATCCAGGTGCAATTAACCATAGGTAAAACTGCCCTACAGTTTGTAAAATGCTACAGACCACCTTCTCAAACTCAGGAAACCCACACAGCTTTCCTGAAGACACTGGAGAGTATGAATGTCTATAAACACCATCATATTGGGTGACTTCAACTACCCAAACATAGACTGGGAACATTACTCAAGCACCAACACCCTAGCCCAAAGGTTCCTGGAGTTCATGAACTCAAATGCTATGGAACAACTAGTCACCATTCCCACAAGAGGAGAAAATATACTAGATCTGATCATCACAAACATGGGGACAAAATGCTCCACACTGGAAGTATATCCCTCATTGGTGAGATCAGACCATAAATTAATCTCACTGGAGATCCACATCCCGCCCCCACCCCTAGCAAAAAAGACCACAGTGAAGAACTTCTCAAAAGCAAACTTCACACTTCTTAAGACTGGAGTGGTATCCTTCAAGGCCCCCGAGCCAGTGGAAACCACAACCCACGCTGCTGAAACCCTTACAAATGCCTTCTACGAGCACCTCCAGGAATGTATGGATCAAGCAATCCCTAATAAAATCAAGACCCTTTCCACCAAAGGCAGGTGCCCAGTCTGGTGGACCCCAGCCATAAACAAACTCTACAACAAGAGGAGAAAGCTACTACATGACAGAGCAAAATCCCTAAAAGGGAAGGCATCTCTGATCAATACTAGCAAAAACTACGATCACTCATAAAATCATCCAAGGCCAACTTTGAGAGAAAAATCACTAATGACACAAAAGACAATCATAAGGCCTTCTTTAGCTATGTTAGAAACCTGGGTGGAAACTCCCAGATATGCTCAGAATTAGTCCAAAATGATAAAATCACTGAACCCACAGACATTGCCAACATACTGGCAGACAGGTTCAGTGCAAATTTCTCCCTCCCTCCCCAAAAGGAGAAATATCTATCCCACCAGAGTCTAGCCTCCCAAACATCTCAGATGCCCAGGTGAGAGCTGCTCTCTCTAAAGCAAAAAACACAGCATCAATGGGACCGGACGGTGTTCCCGGCTGTGTGCTACCCGAACTCAATGAGGAACTAAACCCACACATAAGGCTGCTGTTTAATCTTAGCCTTACTACAGGATACGTACCCAAAGAATGGCATACGGCAACTGTGGTCCCACTCCACAAAGGCAGTGCTTCTATGGACCCTGGAAATTACCACCCCATAAGCTTGACGAGCCTTGTCTGCAAAGCTATGGAGAGGATCATAATGGAACTCATAAATAAAGACATTGGGGACCTACAGACACTGGATCCTACCCAATTTGGCTTTGTCAATGGCAGATCCTGCCTCTGGAACTTGGTTGACTTTTTTGAAACAGTCACTAAGGCCATTGATGAGGGTAAGGCAGTTCACACAGCCTACCTTGACCTAGCAAAAGCGTTCGACACAATACCACACTCGGGCATCATAGAAAAGCTCACCAGCTTAGATGTAAACCCATATGTCACAAGATGGGTTGCAAACTGGCTCAAGGACAGAACACACAGGGTTAGAGTTGCTGGTGCCATGTCAGACTCTAAGCCGGTCACGAGCGGTGTCCCACAGGGCTCAGTCCTGGGCCCCCTCTTGTTCAGCATTTATTTTTCTGAAGTGCAGGCAAACATAGGGGGATTGTGGCTGACAAAATTTGCAGATGACTGCAAACTGGGCACCATAATTGACACTCCATCAGACACAGACATCCTCCAGAGAGGTCTCATAGAAATGGATAACTGGTGCCAGAGCCATGGCCTTAAGCTAAATGCCATAAAATGTATAGTCATACCCTTTGGGAAAAACAAGGTAACCCCTAATTACCACATAGGTGGTAATCCATTAAACACGGAAGAAGTTATCAGGGACCTGGGGACCCAAGTTGACAGTAACCTCTCTTTTGACACTCACATTGCCAAAGTGGTTAGGAAGACCTTCTACATTGCCCACCTGATCATGAAGGGATTTACATCCAGATCAGGAGAGGTCATTGTACCCCTGTACTCTTCACTTATCAGACCAATGATTGAGTACAATGCCCCATTCGGAATGTACCTTACCCGACACCTGCAGCAGTTGGAAAGACCCCAAAAGTTCCTCACCAAAAGGATAAAGGGGCTCAAACATATGTCATACGATGCCCGACTGAAGAAACTCCAGCTCTATTCAGTCGCATACCATCTGCTCAGAGGTGATCTGTGCCTGACATACAAGGCCATGTCCAACCCGAATTAATGGACATGCTCCACCTCAAAAAATCCAAATCCACCAGAGCCACGAGAGCAAGAGACTTAAACCTCAACACGGATATAAATAGGACGTGTTGGAGGGACAGATTCATCACCCAGAGACTCCCTACACTATGGAACAGAATCCCAGTCCATGTGAGGCAGAGCCCCTCACTGACTCTGTTCAAGAGAAATCTTGACGAGTGGATGGGAGATCGTAGGTTTACCCCGGGAATCATCTCTGTGTCACTGCTGGACAGAGGCACAGCAAACTAATGGATATAGTATTCTCATCCTAAGGGGTGGTGAAAGCCACACACACTCTGGCAAGGCTTATAAATGCCCTAGGGCAGATAGCCTAGTATGAACCTATGAACCTATGAACCTATATATTTATATTTATATATATATATATACATATATACATATATATATATATATATATATATATATATATATATATATATATATATATAGGTTCATAGGTAAGTACTAGTCTATCTGCCCATGGGCATTTATAAGCCTATCCACAGAGTGATGGCTTTTGCCTCATTAGATTAGTAACCTGGGCGTCTGTCAACAGGGCTCCTGAAGTGATCCCAGGGTAGAACTTACGATTACCCATCCACTCATCAAGATTTCTCTTGAAAAGGGTCAGAGAGGAGCTCTGTCGAATATGGATTGGGATTCTATTCCAGAGTGAAGGGAGTCGCTGGGACAGGAATCTATCCCTCCAGCATGTCCTGTTTATTGTTGTACATAGGTTCAAGTCGCTAGAAAGAGTGATTCTGAGGGATCTAATTTTTTTGAGGTGAAGCATGTCCATTAGTTCAGGGTTTGACATGGCCCTATAGGTCAGACATAGGTCACCTCTGAGAAGACGGTAAGTGACTGAGAAGAGCTGGAGCTTTTTTAGTCATGCTTCATAGGGTAATTGTTTAAGGCCCTTAATCCTCTTAGTGAGGTACTTCTGTGGTCTTTCTAGTTGTTGCAGGTGTCTAGTGAGGTACATCCCAAATGGGGCATTGTACTCTATTATGGGCCTAATTAGTGAGGAGTAAAGGGGCACAATCACCTCCTTGGATCTGGATGAGAAACCCTTTGTGATCAGGTGTGCCACATAGAAGGATTTCCTGACTGTTTTGGCTATGTGGTTATCAAAGGAGAGCATGCTATCTACTTGGGTACCTAGGTCCCTAATTACTTCTTCTGTACTTAGTGGATTCTCATCTATATGGTAGTTTGTAGGTACTTTGTTTTTCCCAAATGGGATTACTATGCATTTTTTTGCATTTAGCTTGAGGCCGTGACTTTGACACCAGGTGTTTGTCTCTGTGACACCCTTTTGCAGGATGTCATTGTCAGCTGGAGAGTCAATTATTGCACCCAATTTACAGTAATCTGCGAACTTGGTTAGCCGCAGTCCCTCCGCCTTTGCCTGTACTTCGGAGAAATATATACCGAACAGGAGGGGTCCCAGGACTGAGCCCTGTGGGACTCCGCTTGTGACTGGTTTAGAGTCAGACATGGTGCCTGCCACTCTTACCGTGTCTGTTCTGTCTGAGAGCCAGTTGGCAACCCATCTCGTGACATAGGGATTAATATTTAAGCTGGTGAGTTTGTCTATGATTCCTGAGTGCGGGATGGTGTCGAACACCTTAGCGAGGTCAGGATATGCTGTGTGGACCACCTTCCCTTCATCTATGGCCTTAGTGACTGTTTCGAAGAAGTTGACCAAGTTCAGGAGGCAAGATCTGCCTTTAACGAAGCCAAACTGGGTGGGGTCCAGTGTCTGGAGGTTCCCAGTGTCCCTGTTAATGAGCTCCATGATAATGCGTTCCATAGCTTTGCAGACCAAGCTAGTCAAGCTTATAGGGCGATAGTTCCCAGGGTCAGTTGTGGCACCACCTTTGTGGAGTGGTACGACTGTTGCTGTACTCCATTCTTTGGGTACATAGCCTGTAGAGAGGCTGAGTTTGAATAGTGATTTGAGATTGGGGGTTAATTCATTTTGAAGCTCGTGTAAGACACAACCTGGGATAGCATCTGGTCCCATTGATGCTGTGTTTTTGGCCTTTGCAAGGGCTGTCTTTACTTGTGCATCTGAGATATCTGGAGCGCCACATTCTTCTGGGATGGGTGCTAGCCCCTTTGGTGGAGAGGGAGGGGTGAAGTTTGCACTGAACTTGTCAGCCAGGATGTTGGCAATGTCGGTTGGTTCAGTGTATTTATGGCCATTATGCACTAGCTCGGAGCATATCTGAGAGTTTGCCCCTAGACTCTTGACATAGCTAAAGAAGGCCTTGTGGTTATCCTTAGAGTCATTGGCTATTTTTCTTTCGAATTTGGCCTTGGATGATTCTATATATATCTATCTATATATATATATATATATATATATATATATATGTATACATTAATCATATATCTTGGACGGTTTTTAAAACAACTTTTTTACATATATATTTATATACATTTTTGTATATATATATATATATATATATATATATATATATATATATATATATATATATTAAGAATTTACTATTTAATGTGGTTTAAGTGGGTGTTTGTAGATTATTACAAGCAGGTCAAAGAGCTTGCTATGGCGGCTTCTTGTGCTCTCTAGTTTGACAACTTTGTCCTTTATTACTGGGAGAAGAAATTTAGGTTATCCTCACATTTTGTTTCTTTTTTGCAGTACTATATATATATATATATATATATATATATATATATATATATATATATATAGATATACCTTTTTATATGATGTTTTTATAATTTAGAAAGGTGCTGAGGATGACGTACTTGAATTTTTCCAAGCTATTGAGAGCACTACTATGTTTTTGAGATTTACACACTTTTACTCTTCTGAAAGTATCCTTTACTTAGATGTGACTATTTATAAGGATATTAACAAAGGCAGGTTTCAGTCTAGCATTTTTTGGAAAGAAACCTTTTCAAATTCATACCTACATTTTACAAGTGAACATCCCTTTTATCAAAAGATAGGTTTTGCAAAGGGGCAAATGATTAGGGCCTCTAGAATGACTACTGACCCAGATGTATTTGTACAGGAACTGAGTTTTATTAAGCAGTTATTCTTTGAAAAAGGTTACCCTATTGGTTTTATTGACCAATTGGCTTGTGATGTTATTAGGAAAAGTGAGTCCAAATTTTGCCCTATACTTGGGGTACATACAGTTGCACAGGCTCATAAACCCCTTAAAGATAATTCTTATAGTACTGCCTTTGTGTATATGTTTTGTTCTTATTCTAAGGATATTGAGAAAAGTATAATATATATATATCAAACTTTTACTTGAATATTTTGCACCTCTTGAAACTGATCTTAGGAACAAAATAGATTCACAGCAAAATGCCATTTCTGAGCGTTTCAAGGCAGAATATTTCACCAAAAGGTTAGACAATGTGTGGACACAGGTTCACCTATTTAGTGAACGACTAAAGCAAGTAAAACATAAAAAACTCATTAGGGATGCTAATGATTTTGCTCTTGGTCAAGTCTTCCTATGGCCGAGAACTGAAAATGTGCGCATGCTAGCAACATCTAACACAGATAATAGAGTAGATGTACCAACTTCCATTATTTCAACGCAAGGAAGTCTCATTACTGTTAATAATGTAGCTTCTTCCTCTATTTCTCATGCAAATAAGATGGTGAATAATGATGTGCTGCTTAAAAGTTTCTCTTCTAACTATTCCAATGATATAAATTCTCCTAGTGATACACCCCCTCCTAATCAACAAGCAGCTAGAGCATTTATTTTGGCAGGTGCTAAACCTAAAAGTACAGCCCCTGCTACTAACTGTTTTTTACCATTTCCGGTGAAGCAACAAGGATGGAGAGGTCGTTCCAACAGCAGGGGGCCACGAAAGAGAAAGGGCTCCGAAGAGAAGTATACAACCACAAGGAAGCAGAGAAACTGAACTCTCTAGTATACAACATATCCAGCTTTGTTTTGTCTGAATCTGATGTTTCTTTATTAGTCAAAGGTTTTAACTTTATACCCTCGCAGACCAGTTATTTGAATGATGTTTTAACTGATTTAAGATTATTTTGTCATAATGTGTCATTGAAAATTCTTTTTAAAAATAATAATGTTTTGGATACTGAAGGTTTAAAAAGTTTCTTTAGAAACAAAAGTAGCTTTATACCTTTTATGCCACACAATGTAGAAAGCTTTTTGAAAATGTGTGAGAAAGACTTTTATGAATGGTTTGCCTTGAACAAAAAAAGATGTAGTTTTTTTAATGTCACTAAAGCAGAACAAGATTCACTTTATACTTTAAAAAGAAATACCAACATTGCCATTAAGCCAGCTGATAAAGGTGGGGCAGTGGTCATTATGAACACTCCAGATTATATTGACAATATGACCACGCTTTTATCTGATGATACTGTTTATGAAATAGTTACCCCAGAATGTGTTAAAAATTTGTTAAAAGTGTACAAACTGACCTATATGATCTTCTAATGTGTGGTCAGATAAGCTGTGAGCTATATGAATACTTCCGTATAGAATTTCCCACTATTCCCATAATCAAAGGCTTACCTAAGATACATAAAAATACCAACCCAGTACCCATGAGACCCATTGTCTCCAGTGAACGATGGATAATGTCTACCATCTCTTCCTTTATAGAAAGCCACCTCAGACCTTTAGTGAACAAGGTTCCCAATATCCTTAGGGATTCATATCAACTGATAGAATTTCTGGCAGATTTTAAATTGGACAAAATGGATACAAATTTTCTGCTTGTTACTATGGATGTGAAAGATTTATTCACTTGAATCCCTAATGACCTGGGACTTCAAGCTATTAAAGAGGTACTTGTCACGCTGTCTCAATACAGTAACAATAGACAAATTTTGATTAATTATCTACTAGAATTAGTACTTAATAACAATATCTTTTTGTTCCAGAACAAGCACTATCTACAGAAATGGGGGGTTGCCATGGGCACCCCCTGTGCTAATAGTTACGCTAATCTTGTAGTATATAATTGGGAGCGCAACTACTTATTTAAACATGCACAGTTTAGCAGAATAAAGTTATATAAGAGATTCGTGGATGACGTTCTTTTTGTCTGGGAAGGCACAGAGGCGGAATGTATTAGGTTTATTAAAGAAGTAGAAACTACTACTTCTTTTTTAAAGTTCACTGTAAAAACATCCCATACACAGGTACACTTTTTAGATTTGACACTAAAATTTTGTGAAGGCAAGATCGTTACCTTATTATACAGGAAACCTACTTGGAGGAATACATTACTTCGTTATGAAAGCATGCACCCCAGGTTTACTTTCCGAGGGATTGTTTCTAGTCATGTACATAGGATATCCAGGATATGCAGTGACATCAATACTTTACAATCAGAACTTAATGAACTCGAGATTCTGTTTAAAGAAAGAGGCTACCCTGCGAATTTAATCACCGAATGTATACAAAAAATTGTTAATAATATGAACAATGAACCACATACTTTAGAAAATGATATAAACAAAGTTTATGGACCAAAAACAAACAGAAGAGGGAAATTCACTGATAAATTAGCCTATGTGACTAAATACACCAGTGATGTTGCTTGTCTCAATAGAATTATTAATAGAAACTGGAATGTGTTAATAATGGATTCGTTTACTAAAACCATAGTGGGTGATTACCCTAGGTTCAGTTATAGGAATTGTAATAATCTAAAACAGTTACTCTGCTTAGAGAGGACTTGCCCATATAGTGTTGGAAGGAGTACTCCACAGGGCACATTCCCATGTGGTCGTTGTCACATGTGCCCATACATCTCCAGGAATACCAGTTTTTCACATCCAGAAGGTTTCTTTATGTTCACATGTAAATTTTATAGTGATTGTAATAGTGTTAATTTAATTTATTTAGCAACCTGTGATAACTGTGAAGTATTTTATGTAGTCTTAACTAAGAGGAGACTTCATGATAGGATTTACAATCACTGTTACGATATTAAGAAAGGACATGAAAGTAATGCTTTAGCTAAGCACATAATTGAATATAAGACTCACACTTTTAGCTTTAAAGTCTTGGAGATAGTACCTCAAAACCCCAGAGAAGGTGACAATAATAATCAGTTGGCAATTAATGAGTTGAAGTGGATCTTTATACTTAAAGCACATATCTATCCTGGCATTAATCAGTTTGTATCCATTAAACCCATTTTAAATAACAGAAAATTATAATTAAAATCTTTTTTAGATTCCATATACACATGCTGATTTAGTTTAACTAAGTTCTATAGTTGTTGGTTCTCATTTGATACTTAATCATTTACCACTATGTTCCTTTTTATCATGATTTTTCATTAGATAGGTCATATAGTATTCTTACAATACATATGAATACTTTAGATTATATGCATACAAATGAAGCAAATTTATTTGTCCTGCATAATTTATTAGGACTTATTTTAATTTCACGTATATTTATTATTTTTTATATATATATTTTTATATATATTTTTTTTTATGTATCAAAATGAACTTGATAGGGCCTTTTTTTATTTATTATAATGAATTTGATATAGTTTCTTCATTCATAAGATATATATATATTTATTATATTTTTATTTTTTAAAATAAACTATTAAAATTATAAATTTTAACATCTAGCTAAAAATGAAAGAAATATATACATTATTAAAATGAACTTGGTAATACTTTTGGGCCATAAATATGCATATAGATATTTATTATATCTCTATCTCTTAATATAAATTAAAAAAAAATGTTTTTATTCAGTTATAAAATAAATTATGTTTATTTATATATTTTTCGCGTAACTCATTTGTAATTTTATTGTTAGTTTAAGAAGACTGGGATTATAATGGGTACCTTGGCCAGTAGTATGTTTTAGTATACGACAATAACCTACGAGTTTTTTTCGCATTGGTAATTTTTGTTTCTTGAAAGTCATGGCTCCGGACATTTTATAGTAACTTAGCTTGAGTAATACATCTATTGTACCACTTGCATGATTATTACTGCAGCGTCATGTTGAATTTGATGCCTGTTGTCACATTGGAAGTTTAATGTTTTTTAATATTGTCATCATTCCGAACCATGCAATGCATTTATACAGTTTTCACTATGATATACTTTAGATGGTTGCAAGTTTAAATATTTTGAGCTATTCTCATGTTATAATAATGAATTTTATGTATATTTATCTTTATTATTATTATTATTATTATTACTTTTAAACTGGAGCATATGCTCGTACATTGAATCATTTCCGTATGTGCGCAGAATGGGATACCTTCAATGTTTAACGCCAAACTACCTTGGAAATCCAATGAATTAAGTAACACTCAGCTTTTGTTTTTGAAGTGTTTCTGAAGGAGTTATGAGACATATAGGTCAAATGACTTACAAGTTACACATTGGATTGTATATACTGGTTATATCTAAATACACTGACAGAACCTATTGATAAGTCAACATCAGTCCTGGAATTATTATGATGGTATAGGCTCTATAGAAGCTTGAGCGCTGTTTACCTCAAGGTAATACTAAGAAATGTTTATTTTTATAAAAAAGTTTTTTATGGGATGCTCACATAAACTAACCATTTAAATGTGTTTTTGCAACTTTAACATAAACTGAGGGATGTAGACCTTCAGCGTAATATGTAGTACATTCCATATTATACATTGTATTTAGTCTGAAAATAAAGCCTAGCTTTATTGGAGAGAATCGGTCAATACTATGGTTTTTGAAACCTGAGTAGTTTTTACGATAGTTATTTTAATGACAGGTTTTGCTACAAAACTTTTTAAATGCACATTACAAGATTTTACATTACTGTGACATTCTATTCTAAAATTTTACATTACTGTGATATTCTGTTTTTGAGTTTGGATATGTTTATATCCTTTGATGTTTCCCTAATGTTTTAAATTTCTTTTGAGCTGAAACCTTACAATGGTTACAAGTTTTATAAAGTGCTTCTTGAAGTGATTTAGCAATAATGACGAAATGTTTTATTCACTATGCATTTAATATGCTTTGTTGTGTCTTTATGACTTTTGATAAGATAGAGCAATTAATTAATTAGGCAGTGATGTCAATTTAGTTTTAATTGAATTATTCTTTGGCTTGCGCGCCAAAACGTTTTATAAAATAACTGTGGTTTTAGTTTTAAATTACATCTGAAGAAGCGTAGTTAGCTACGCGAAAGCGCTTGTGTTTTATGTTCAAATAAAGAAATACTATCTTTGAGATAATCCATCTCCTGTGGTGATTCCGTCTGGATCTGCAATTATTATTTTCCACGTTTTTCCAGAAGGGATCTTTGTTCTCCTGCAACGGTTCATTGGATATTTTTTTGCTTGTGTTTGCTGTTTGCGGGTTTAACTCATGGAGCAGATTGACATTGAGCTAGACTTTCATCCAGAGACGAGGACAACTACGCTACCGGCTTGGGATTCGCTCAAGCATTGTAAAGAGAATCCTTTATTGACTCTGGAATTGACGAACAACGTAACTACTATACCATCAACTCCTAATGGTGAGAATATTACTGATTTCAACAGGCTTTGTAAACACTTTCAGGATGATCTGTATCAACTACAAAGGTACGCATGGCAAAGACTGCACTTAGAAGCGTGTCTTCATTTTAAAATAGTACCTAGAGGCATGCGCGTGTTTTGTATGCCGTCTTATGGGGATAGTCATCCCACTTTATTGAGAAAATGGCAAGACCTTAATATATAACTTGGTTTCAGCTATATCAAACTTTTACTTGAATATTTTGCACCTCTTGAAACTGATCTAAGGAACAAAATAGATTTACAGCAAAATGCCATTTCTGAGCGTTTCAAGGCAGAATATTTCACCAAAAGCTTAGACAATGTGTGGACACAGGTTCACCTATTTAGTGAACGACTAAAGCAAGTAAAACATAAAAAACTCATTAGGGATGCTAATGATTTTGCTCTTGGTCAAGTCTTCCTATGGCCGAGAACTGAAAATGTGCGCATGCAGGCAACATCTAACACAGATAATAGAGTAGATGTACCAACTTCCATTATTTCAATGCAAGGAAGTCTCATTACTGATAATAATGTAGCTTCTTCCTCTATTTCTCATGCAAATAAGACGGTGAATAATGATGTGCTGCTTAAAAGTTTCTCTTCTAACTATTCCAATTATATAAATTCTCCTAGTGATACACCCCCTCCTAATCAACAAGCAGCTAGAGCATTTATTTTGGCAGGTGATAAACCTAAAGATACAGCCCCTGCTACTAACTGTTTTTTACCATTTCCGGTGAAGCAACAAGGATGGAGAGGTTGTTCCAACAGCAGGGGGCCACGAAAGAGAAAGGGCTCCGAAGAGAAGTATACAACCACAAGGAAGCAGAGAAACTGAACTCTCTAGTATACAACATATCCAGCTTTGTTTTGTCTGAATCTGATGTTTCTTTATTAGACAAAGGTCTTAACTTTATACCCTCGCAGACCAGTTATTTGAATGATGTTTTAACTGATTTAAGATTATTTTGTCGTAATGTATCATTGAAAATTCTTTTTAAAAATAATAATGTTTTGGATACTGAAGGTTTAAAAAGTTTCTTTAGAAACAAAAGTAGCTTTATACCTTTTATGCCACACAATGTAGAAAGCTTTTTGAAAATGTGTGAGAAAGACTTTTATGAATGGTTTGCCTTGAACAAAAAAGATGTAGTTTTTTTAATGTCACTAAAGCAGAACAAGATTCACTTTATACTTTAAAAAGAAATACCAACATTGTCATTAAGCCAGCTGATAAAGGTGGGGCAGTGGTCATTATGAACACTCCAGATTATATTGACAATATGACCACGCTTTTATCTGATGATACTGTTTATGAAATAGTTACCCCAGAATGTGTTACAAAATTGTTAAAAGTGTACAAACTGACCTATATGATCTTCTAATGTGTGGTCAGATAAGCTGTGAGCTATATGAATACTTCCATATAGAATTTCCCACTATTCCCATAATCAAAGGCTTACCTAAGATACATAAAAATACCAACCCAGTACCCATGAGACCCATTGTCTCCAGTGAACGATGGATAACGTCTACCATCTCTTCCTTTATAGAAAGCCTCCTCAGACCTTTAGTGAACAAGGTTCCCAATATCCTTAGGGATTCATATCAACTGATAGAATTTCTGGCAGATTTTAAATTGGACAAAATGGATACAATTTTTCTGCTTGTTACTATGGATGTGAAAGATTTATTCACTTGCATCCCTAATGACTTGGGACTTCAAGCTATTAGAGAGGTACTTGTCACGCTGTCTCAATACAGTAACAATAGACACATTTTGATTAATTATCTACTAGAATTAGTACTTAATAACAATATCTTTTTGTTCCAGAACAAGCACTATCTACAGAAATGGGGGGTTGCCATGGGCACCTCCTGTGCTAATAGTTACGCTAATCTTGTAGTATATAATTGGGAGCGCAACTACTTATTTAAACATGCACAGTTTAGCAGAATAAAGTTATATAAGAGATTCGTGGATGACGTTCTTTTTGTCTGGGAAGGCACAGAGGCGGAATGTATTAGGTTTATTAAAGAAGTAGAAACTACTACTTCTTTTTTAAAGTTCACTGTAGAAACATCCCATACACAGGTACACTTTTTAGATTTGACACTAAAATTTTGTGAAGGCAAGATCGTCACCTCATTATACAGGAAACCTACTTGGAGGAATACACTACTTCGTTATGAAAGCATGCACCCCAGGTTTACTTTCCGAGGGATTGTTTCTAGTCAAGTACATAGGATATCCAGGATATGCAGTGACAGCAATACTTTACAATCAGAACTTAATGAACTCGAGATTCTGTTTAAAGAAAGAGGCTACCCTGCGAATTTAATCACCGAATGTAAACAAAAAATTGTTAATAATATGAACAATGGACCACATACTTTAGAAAATGATATAAACAACGTTTATGGACCAAAAACAAACAGAAGAGGGAAATGCACTGATAAATTAGCCTATGTGACTAAATACACCAGTGATGTTGCTTGTCTCAATAGAATTATTAATAGAAACTGGAATGTGTTAATAATGGATTCGTTTACTAAAACCATAGTGGGTGATTACCCTAGGTTCAGTTATAGGAATTGTAATAATCTAAAACAGTTACTCTGCTTAGAGAGGACTTGCCCATATAGTGTTGGAAGGAGTACTCCACAGGGCACATTCCCATGTGGTCGTTGTCACATGTGCCCATACGTCTCCAGGAATACCAGTTTTTCACATCCAGAAGGTTTCTTTACATTCACATCTAAATTTTATAGTGATTGTAATAGTGTTAATTTAATTTATTTAGCAACCTGTGATAACTGTGAAGTATTTTATGTAGGCTTAACTAAGAGGAGACTTCATGATAGGATTTACAATCACTGTTACGATATTAAGAAAGGACATGAAAGTAATGCTTTAGCTAAGCACATAATTGAATATAAGACTCACACTTTTAGCTTTAAAGTCTTGGAGATAGTACCTCAAAACCCCAGAGAAGGTGACAATAATAATCAGTTGGCAATTAATGAGTTGAAGTGGATCTTTATACTTAAAGCACATATCTATCCTGGCATTAATCAGTTTGTATCCATTAAACCCATTTTAAATAACAGGAAATTATAATTAAAATCTTTTTTAGATTCCATATACACATGCTGATTTAGTTTAACTAAGTTCTATAGTTGTTGGTTCTCATTTGATACTTAATCATTTACCACTATGTTCCTTTTTTATCATGATTTTTCATTAGATAAGTCATATAGTATTCTTATAATACATATGAATACTTTAGATTATATGCATACAAATGAAGCAAATTTATTTGTCCTGCATAATTTATTAGGGCTTATTTTAATTTCATGTATATTTATTATTTTTTATATATATATTTTTTATATATATATTTTTTATGTATCAAAATGAACTTGATAGGGCCTTTTTTATTTATTATAATGAATTTGATATAGTTTCTTCATTCATAAGATATATATATTTATTATATTTATATTTTTTAAAATAAACTATTAAAATTATAAATTTTAACATCTAGCTAAAAATGAAAGAAATATATACATTATTAAAATGAACTTACTAATACTTTTGGGTCATAAATATGCATATAGATATTTATTATATCTCTATCTCTTAATATAAATTAAAAAAAAAATTTTTTATTAATTTATAAAATAAATTATGTTTATTTATGTATTTTTCGCGTAACTCATTTGTAATTTTATTGTTAGTTTACGAAGACTGGGATTATAATGGGTACCTTGGCCAGTAGTATGTTTTAGTATACGACAATAACCTACGAGTTTTTTTTTTGCATTGCTAATTTTTGTTTCTTGAAAGTCATGGCTCTGGACATTTTGTAGTAACTTAGCTTGAGTAATCCATCTATTGTACCACTTGCATGATTATTACTGCGGCGTCATGTTGAATTTGATGCCTGTTGTCACATTGGAAGTTTAATGTTTTTTAATATTGTCATCATTCCGAACCATGCAATGCATTTATACAGTTTTCACTATGATATACTTTAGATGGTTGCAAGTTTAAATATTTTGAGCTATTCTCATGTTATAATAATGAATTTTATGTATATTTATCTTTATTATTATTATTATTATTATTATTATTACTTTTAAACTGGAGCATATGCTCGTACATTGAATCATTTCCGTATATGCGCAGAATGGGATACCTTCAATGTTTAACGCCAAACTACCTTGGAAATCCAATGATCTAAGTAACACTCAGCTTTTGTTTTTGAAGTGTTTCTGAAGGAGTTATGAGACATATAGGTCAATTGACTCACAAGTTACACATTGGATTGTATATACTGGTTATATCTAAATACACTGACAGAACCTATTGATAAGTCAACATCAGTCCTGGAATTATTATGATGGTATAGGCTCTATAGAAGCTTGAGCGCTGTTTACCTCAAGGTAATACTAAGAAATGTTTATTTTTATAAAAAGTTTTTTATGGGACGCTCACATAAACTAACCGTTTAAATGAGTTTTTGCAACTTTAACATAAACTGAGGGATGTAGACCTTCAGCGTAATATGTAGTACATTCCATATTATACATTGTATTTAGTCTGAAAATAAAGCCTAGCTTTATTGGAGAGAATCGGTCAATACTATGGTTTTTGAAACCTGAGTAGTTTTTACGATAGTTATTTTAATGACAGGTTTTGCTACGGAACTTTTTAAATGCACATTACAAGATTTTACATTACTGTGGCATTCTGTTCTTAAATTTTACATTACTGTGACATTCTGTTTTTGAGTTTGGATATGTTTATATCCTTTGATGTTTCCCTAATGTTTTAAATTTCTTTTGAGCTGAAACCTTACAATGGTTGCAAGTTTTATAAAGTGCTTCTTGAAGTGATTTAGCAATAATGACGAAATGTTTTATTCACTATGCATTTAATATGCTTTGTTGTGTCTTTATGACTTTTGATAATATAGAGCAATTAATTAATTAGGCAGTGATGTCAATTTAGTTTTAATTGAATTATTCTTTGGCTTGCACGCCAAAACATTTTATAAAATAACTGTGGTTTTAGTTTTAAATTACATCTGAAGAAGCGTAGTTAGCTACGCGAAAGTGCATGTGTTTTATGTTCAAATAAAGAAATACTATCTTTGAGATAATCCATCTCCTGTGGTGATTCCGTCTGGATCTGCAATTATTATTATTAATATATTGAGAAAAGTGTTAATAAATATTGGGAAGTTTTAACCTTAACACCAGAAATAAAAAATGTATCCCTGAGGCCCCAGTATTTGTAAGGAGGACGGGTAAGAATTTTAAGGAAAACCAGGACAAGAATACAGCGGAAGTGACAAGAGTAACAAGAAGCATGGGACATTTAAATGTGGATTTTGTAACCACTGTCTATATATACTAAATTCTGGTGAAATTAACCTGGAGGCAAGAGATGTTATTATTAAGCCCTCTAGCTATTTTAGTTGTAATAGCTGGGGTGTTGTTTATTTAGCTAAGTGTGTACCATGCACTAGTTTTTATGTTAGCAAGACAGAAATAACTATGAAGAAGCATATTTATGAGCACATACATGAAGTGACTCATTTCAAAGAGAGTGACGCACTTCCTGCTACAAGATATTCCTTTTTTTTTGTCTTGAAACAAGTACCTCACAGTTCCAGAGGATGGCCATGGGAAATGAGATTAGAATTTAAAGAATTACTGTGGCAAATTAAATTGGATGCTGGTAATTCACCTAGCTTAAACAACAGCATTTCCATCTCCAGTGTTTTAAAAACTTGGGCAGTGAAATTGCAGATGGTATATGTTTTTTATTACAAGGTTTTCTGTAATAAGCTTGTATTTTACAATTTCTGTTATTTAAGAAGCCTTGGATGAAACTGCATTGTAGATCTGATATGTTTATTTAAATGGTCGTATATTTATATTTATATTTTAGTTGAATGAATCATTTGATTTTAAACTTTTTCTGGGCATTGTAACATTTTATTAACACTGTGCATTTATTCATTTATTTTGCATTTGATATACCAATTTGGCTATTTTAGCTCAGCATTTGTTTAACTATTTATTGAATCAACATGTTGTATTAAGTTTTTAGGGTTTTGTCCGTGTTATATACATATTCTTTTTAATATGGAAATAGGTTCCATTTAAGGATGTGCATGATTGGCTGTACATAGTTTGATAGGATATAATGGATTAGCTGTTTTTTTTTTTTTATTATTGTTCTGGAGAAGTCTGTCATTTATAGAGATGAAAGAGCTTAATCATTTCTGCATTTATTATTTTTAATATTAAAGTGTATTTCTCCTTCAACCCGGTGCAGTCTGCCTTTCATTGTGAACATGGGTATCAAACCCATAGTTAAGAGGACAGTATTTACCAAGTCCACTTAATTGTCCCTACAAGCTAATTATCACAGCAGCTAATACATGGCTATAAAAAAACATCTGTATGATATGTATAGTACAGAGACATACCTTTAAAATCTGTAGCAATGCTCAGGTATACATAGAATATTGCTACTTACTGTAGGGACTATGGACTGCCTCAGTGACACTCCTTTGAAGCTCGTCTGCATCCCTCCAATGCAGGCCGTCATAGCTGTGATGAACCTGCACTCCCGTGCAGTAGATCCCTGTCCTCCATCAGTGCTCCATTTTGATTCAGTTCCACACATCACATCAAGCCTAGTTAAGTTGCTGGTTCTGGCACTCATACTCTGTTCCAGTCTGGCATACATGGTCAACATCTGGGTCATCTCCTCATCAGTCCAGTTGGGTGCACTGACACATCTCAGCCTCCTCGAAGTAGCCATCATGATCATCAAGTAGAAGAAATCTGAAAAATACAAAAGCACAGAAATGCTCACTGAGGTACCAATGAGTTCATAGTTAGCAATGGGCTGATCAGTAAATGTATCAAAATCAGTATTTGAAAATGACAGTGATGTCATGTTATATGATCATTGGATGCTAACATGCACGTGACACACATGGTATCATTTTTCAACACCTATTGGGTGTTTACACAGTACACCTGGGAGTTTTGGTGCATAATGGCAATTTATGTAGATGCGCATGAATGGGATTCCAAAAAATTTAATTTTAATTAACATCATTAATTATGTATCACGCAAATGGTACTTCAAGTTGGGTGCACACAATGGGTACTTTGATTCTGTCATTCTGAGTGAGAGGTACATTGGCAATTGGTAGATTTTCTGTTGTGGTGATTAGTACATCTGTTAAGGTTACTCATTTCAAAAAGTACATGTTTAAATTCATATTTACTCAAAATGGTAATTTTAACAGAGATTGACATAAATTACTGGAGTGATGCTGTCCTGGACTTTATGCATGCAGGTGCTATCCTTCTAAATAGTTTATTTCAGTCCCATATGCAGTTGTATAGACTTCAATTTCAAATGTTAACAATTTATGAAGGATGATTTATGGATCATCCACAATTCTTACTGGTAATTCCTTGCACTCTGTGGTGTAAGTACTGGAAGGTACAGATTCTGGCACTATCCGGTACTTACTATGTGATGTTGATATTACGGATATTTCTTATTTCACGTCTCCCAACAAAACTGTTATACACCAGTGCTATTACTGTTATGGATATGTCTTCAATAATGATTCTTTACAAAGATATTATCAGTGCTGTCTTAATATACTGTGTATCTGTACTGTTGGTAGCTTGACTACATATCCTGAAGTTTACCCACACATTCTATAAGTACTTCAGATTTCTTTTGTTGTAGCATTTGAATGCGACATGCAAGCAGACTCATGCAGCATAATGTTGTTGGTTTTGGACATCCATGAAGTATATATGTTATGTTTATTTTGCCAATGTTATCTATCAAGGCATCGCTATTGCTTGTAATAAGTCACATTAGTATTCATCACACACAATGTTATGCAGACATTTTCAATGCACTGAAATGCATAATGTTTATGTTGACATATGCAGTTCACAGAAAGAAATGCATAAATGGACTCAAACATGAATATTATCATGAGCTTATCATTGTCTTTCAGACCAACCACCCTAGGGGTGACAACTTCGCCTGAGGAAAATTATATCATAATTGATGCTCTCTGCCATTCAGGTGATACTGTTTGGAGAAATGAAATCTGGATAGACCTCACCAACACAATCAATGTAGTTGGAGACCACAACTGATCCCATGAGTTCTGTAGATGATGCTGCTCAGACATGATTCTTCTTGCAGCCAACAGAGTGACATGTTATACGAGACTGACGGATGCCACTGGTGGTGGGCCCCCACTAACACCCCCAAAGACATCACAATATTTCTGGCCTCTCTGCATAAAGCAAGAGGGGAGCAATGCATTCTTGGTAGTGGGATTGAAGCTGTGGTTCCAGGATAGACATGCATATATTTATTTCCATTATAGGAATGTACATTGTGACAATTGCTGCTATTGCTGTAGCACGCATATTCATCTGTTGCTGTTTTTGATTTACAGCAGCAGAGTTGAGCCATGAATACACTTCCACACAGGGTGAGGATGATGAAGGTAAGTATAGTTGCATGCATTGGTACATATGAGTTACAGACAGAGCAATCCAAACAACATTTCTAATTCTGTTTGCAATAATATTCACAGATCCATCTACTTTTGTCCTACACCATGGATTGACAGGTGAGTGTCTCCATACTGTTGCTGTGAACATTACCTTGTTAGTGCCTCGACTTCATCTCATAGCACGACTGTTTACTGTTATATTGTTGTTTTCCCACCATTTACTACTACAGGTACATCCAGAGGAGGGACAAATGATGCATTTTCAAGTGCCGACAGACTAAGTATGTTTAAGCAACATTGTCATAGCTTTCAACAATGTGTAGCATGAATGATACCTAATATTTTTGTCAATATTTGTCAACACATGCCCATTTAGTGTATAGCTGCAATGTCCCTCATGTGAATATCTGCAGCCAATATTACTGTGTTGTACATGTGAAGTGTTAATTTTTGTTTTGCTAAATACATGACTGTGCTGTCTTTCCCTTTACTTTCCCACCGCAGGGTCCCTAGTACACAGCAGGCGTCTGTCAGTGGTATGCTATTACATGTTTCATACCTGTCCTTGCTGTTAATCCTGCACTTGACCTCCATTAATATTAGGTTCTTCTTACCATTCCTAGGTCCTCAAGTGCACATATGAGTGGTATATGTATGTCACACATTATGTATGTTTTTACTGTTCTCACCTGGTTAATGGCATAAATGAGTTAATAAGTAATGTTTTTTTCCCCTACTCTAGTTGAAGTTCATCCTAACACAAGCTACCATCTTCCCATGAGTGTTTGCCATTTTTTTAAATAAATCACATATGTCATGTATGTTGGCTATGTAAACAGATTATATACTTATTTATGTACATTCCATGAAACATACATACAATAGACCGCAAGTGAAGTCATTAGTATTTGTAATATTGAAGTGAGATATATATGCCATATGTCTTTGATATTCACCATGTGATGTAGATACACTGTCCTGGTCTGTGTATTTGTATCTTGTAGCACATCAGCTATCTGTATCATCCTGCAGCCCATCCAGTGATCATGATGTTGTTCATGATGTGTCTCAGCATGATAGTATGGCCCCTGGCATGTAGGACCTTGAGTTGTTTGGAGATGCCATCCATGAGGTTAAAAGTGATGTTGCAGCAGATGTAGCCTGAGATGTGGAGGTCCACTTGTCTAGTCAGTCAGAGGATACTGCTGCTGCAGTGGATGTTGAACAGGGTGAGGCTATTGGCCAACTCACCACAGCTGAGAGCACTGCTGCTGGGAGTTCTACACAACAACCAGAAACAGGGCACCATGGTAGACACAGATGAGCAGATGTTATACATGGCCAGATGTCAGGGGGCATCTGCCTCTTAATGCAGGCAACAGTATTGTTCAGATGTCAGTGCACTTGTCTGTGTCACACATCATGTAGCAGACCACCTATGTGTCATGCATGAAGGACAAGAACACAGACTTGGTGAAATGGTATCTTTATAGGCTGTTCTGAATGAGAGTCTGCTGGCTGTGGCATGGTTGGTGGAAGCCCTGGCCTGTACAGTACTGCAGCAGTGTCTTACTACCAGCTGGATACTGCATTCCATGACTGTGCTCAGCAGATTGCACTCTGTGAGGGGCAGGCAACCTGTGTGCAGAACCACCATTGGTCATCGGAAATCACTGTCTGTGGTCCATCCTGCACAAAGTTTCACTGCTGGCCCATCTGCTCAGGTCCTACCAGTCATGAGGCCTTCAGCTCGCAGTCATGCTGCTTCATCTCAACATGGTCCTGTACCCCCATCAAACACTGTTCTGGAGCAATCAGGGCAAGATTTGTCTGTAAGTGGTCTGGGCAGGGTGGACCATGGTTTGAGATGTCAGCGAGGTCAACCAAGACTGCTTTAGAGTGTGTCCAACAGTGTAGTACACATAGCTCATTCATATCATTGTAATACCCCTATACTGTGATAAGTTTTCTGAAATTAAAATTTCTGCATTATGTCCTACGTGATTTTTCTATTTTCATGTTATCATATGGTACAGATATGTATGTGTACTAATGTGTGCCCCTTATCATTTACCATACAGTGATACAAGAAACTGAATGTGTATATATACCTATGTGAGTTGTACCCTGAGTTGACGATCTGTGTTTTAACACATTTGCATATGTTCGTGTTGGAATATGCTTGTGTTACGTGTGATGCCGTGTGTACATCTAGTGGATTCTTGCCATTAGATGTAATCTGTGCTGCTGTGGTAGGGCAACACTTGAAACAACTGAACCCCAATGTTCAGTCTGTGCACTCATGTATATGTGGCTTGTCATGACTCAAATATCTGGGTCAGATGCCACCATGTTACCTGGGCATACAGTTGTGGTCACACCCTATGTTGCCTACACCCATGACTTTTGTCCCCCATGTCCTCCTTCTCATCCTCCAATACCTGTGGGATGTTGTCTTCAGACATTTGGGGTTCTGAGTGTAGTTCACCCCAACAGGCTGCCATGTGCTCTGGTTAGCATGTTCTGCAGCATGGCATGCACCATTATCATCTGTGCTGCCTTTTCAGGTGTGTATTGCAGTGCACCCCTGAATGTGTCCAGGCATCTGAACTGAGCTTTCATTACACCATACACATGCTCTATGATGTTTCTGGTTGTTTTGCATGTTCTGTTGCAGGCATCCTTTGCAGGGTTTGATGGTTCACAGTATGGGGCCATTAGCCACAGCCCAAGTGGATAACCACAGTCATCTGTTATGGAGAATAAGAACACTTTTGTTCAGTATGGATATTTTATTTTATTTATTTATTTATTTATTTTATTTATTTATTTAACATTTGTTAACCGGGAAAGTCCGACTTGGAATGAGCCAATTTTCAGCGGAGGCCCGGGGAGAAATGCTCCAGACGCATATCTTTGTAATGTGGGATGAAACCGGAGCACCCGGAGGAAACCCACATGAATGCAGGGAGGACATGCAGACTCCACACAGAAGGTACCCCAGCCGAGAATCGAACCAGAGAACCTCTTGCTGTGAGGTGACAATGCTACCACTGCACCACGGCGCTGTCATATTATTGAGAGGGTTATCCTTAACTTGCATCCTAGCTGTGTTCCTGTACTTACCCTGTTGCAGTTTCTCAGGTATCTCACCTTGCTGGAATGCAACCTTCAATCCACTTTTTTTCCAACTGGCAGCATCAGGGACACTTCCATTGTATGTTGCCATGATGTTTGTTATGCTGCCATCTGCTACACAAACAACTTGGCAGTTGATGGATTACCACCCCTTTCAGTTTATGTATTGGTCTACTTCAGGATGTATTGGTGTCTTGATAGGTATGTGTGTGCAGTCTATTGCACAAAGTACATTAGGGAAGCTTGTAATGTTACAGAACTGGTGAATTACAGTTCTCTTCTCCCTGGGGGTGGTTGGAAAGTGTATATAGTCATCACCCTTGGTGCACATTGCTTCCAAGAATTTTGCCACAGTATGACTGACAGCTGTCTGTGATACTCCCACAGCATCCCCCATGTGTCTCTGGAATGTTCCAGATGCAAGTACACCCAGGCTGAGTCATGCTTTGGTTTCAAAGGGGATGGGGTTTCCTCACAGGGTCTACACAGACATGTCTGGGTCACACATGTTGCAGACAGCCTGCACCAGTTGTCTTGTGTGTCTGTCGATTATTTGCTGGTCTGACAACTGGTTTAGTTGCAGCCTTGCTCTGACTCTAGCCGTCTTCATTCTAAGATGCACAGCTACAGCTTCATTTATGGCTTGCATCACTGCAGCCTGTTGCAGTATATTAATAGCAGATTGGATGTTTATTTGATTTTTTTCAGTTTTGCTATGAATTTCACTGTACTATACACTGTTTACTTGAACTCCTTGGCATCCGTAAAGTATACGCAGAAGACTTTAGAAATGGAGTTTTTGTGGCTGTTTGTCCCATTTGAGTTGTGTTGAGTGTGCCCAGTGTCTTTTGTAATCAGATTGGCATGTGTGGAATCTCTAATTCTCCTTACGCTGAATACTTAAGTACTCAGTCTATGTTTAGCGTGACTTCTGGAATCGAATCTGCAGCAGACATGCTGAAGTCCTCCTTTGGCATACCGTGCTGTCTGCAAATAGCTTCTGTAAACTTTCCTGAATCTGGGCCATGGTTTATGTTATTTTTTAGATGAGAATAAAATTAATTGACATAACTGACAGCTGAGGCTACATGCAAGATATAAATCTTACAACTGAATTCTGTTGGATATACTCAATATTTGTAGTATAAGCATGCCACTTAACAGATGGATTGTTGAACCCACCCATTAGAAAGATATATTTATTTGTGCACAGTTCAGTAAGCACACTTAGGAATATTTCATAGTCCTCTGAGAATATGTAAGGTGACATATAGCAGTACCTTTACCTTATTTAGTTGAATTTCAAGTTATATGTGCTCTACGTATTGTGGCGAGTCTGTCTTGAAGTAACTGGATCTCTTACAAATAGTAATATTTCTGCACAGTTTTCAAGAGTTCTGAATGTGTGATGGGCTCTGAAGTTGAGTCAGGTGAAAATGCTGTCTTTAAATTTGAAAGCAAGTCTCCTTTATAATATACATATGGATGTGATCAAGTTGGAGAAAAGCCTTGAGATATGGCAATTTATTATGACTTCTGACATTGGGAAGAGCGACCTTGATAGCATCTATACCTGAATGTATTGCAAGTCTTTTTTTTATGTTGGAATGACCAGAAAGAGGAGTTTGCCCAAAAAAGGCCTAATAGAGCTAGGAAGTGCTTTAGCCAGTGTGCAGCATCCATGGAATAAAAGGAATAAAAGGAAAAGGCCATCTTTAACAAAGCAAGTTGGGCTCTTGTTCATCT
Source organism: Protopterus annectens (assembly GCF_019279795.1). Taxonomy (NCBI): domain Eukaryota; kingdom Metazoa; phylum Chordata; order Ceratodontiformes; family Protopteridae; genus Protopterus; species Protopterus annectens. Next base: position 237,495,665 of record NC_056727.1, read on the forward strand.
AATGATGATGGAGATGATTGATAGAGATATAATAAACCTCCAGATACTGGACCCAACCCAGTTTGGTTTTGTAAAGGGCAGATCGTGCCTACTCACCCTGGTGGACTTCTTTGATAAGGTCACCAAAGCAATGGATTAGGGCAAAATCGTTCATACTGCCTACCTTGACCTGGCCAAGGCATTTGACACAATACCCCACTCGGGCATTGTTGACAAACTCAGGATGTTAGGTTACAAACCCGTATATCACCCAGTGGATAGCCAACTTGCTCACAGACAGGACCTAGGAAGTTAGAATTGGGGAGCCCACCTCTGCAAAGAGGCCAGTCACAAATGGAGTCCCTCAGGGATCAGTCCTTGAGCCGCTTCTTTTTGGCATTTACTTTTCAGAAGTCAAGGCCAATGTCAGTGATCTCTGGCTGACTAAATTTGCAGATAATTGCAAATTAAGAGCTATCATTGAATCTTCCGCTGACACAAATGTTCTCCAGGAGGGGCTGACACAGACAAACAACTGGTGTCAGAGTCATGAATTAAAACTAAATGCCAAGAAATGCATAATAGTATCCTTTGGGAAGTCATCCATCCCTGGTAACTATCATATTGACAGCACACCCCTTAGAGCTGACCCAGTAGTCAGGGACTTAGGGACACACATAAATAGTAATCTAGCCTTTGATCATCACATGTCCACAGAGTTGAGGAAATCATTATATGTTGTACAACTTATAAACAAAGGTATGGCATCTACGTCCAAGGAAGTCATTGTTCCACTGTCATTCATCACACCTATCATTGAGTACAATGCCCCCTTTGGTATGCACCTAACCAGGCATATCCAACAACTGGAATGTCCACAGAGGTTTCTTACTAAAAAGAATACACAGCATAAGTAATATGTCATATGCAGACCACCTCAAGCCTCTATCCCTGTATTCTGTCTCCTACAGGCTTTTGAGAGGAGATCTATGCCTGACATACAGGGAATTGTCAGACCCCACTCTGATGGACCTTCTGCATATCCACAAAATAAACAGTACCAGAATTACCCATTCTAAAGACTTAAACCTTGCTTGTGATATAAATAGGACCTGCTGGAGCGATAGGTATGTATCTCAGAGACTACCCCATCTATGGAACAGACTCCCCATCCATGTGAAGTAGAGCCCCTCCCTAATCCGATTCAAGTGCAACTTGGACAATTATATAGGAAACTGGAAATTCATCCCTAGTTTGGCACCTGTGTCTCTAATGCAAACATGTAACCTGCAAATGGTTCATCTCCCAGGACCATGCTTACACTTATCAAGGGTATCTAACTCATCATTGATTTGGGATGCATGGCTAAGCTTAAAAAGGCCCTTGTGGTCATTAGTCTAGAAAAAAAACTATGACCCTATGAATTCTGCACCTATACATAATGGATCTCCTAGAAACGACACCAGCTATCTATCCACATCATTTTATTTTGTACCTGGACATCATAAGAGAATAACAGAGTGATATTTTTAACAAACTTGGAGTATGTTGGTTTGGTCTGATCTCTCAGAGGTATGGGTGAGCTTCTGTGTTGATTACCAACCATCTGAGTTGGTATATCTCCCACAAATAATGTGATATTGGTTCAGCAGTAGACATTTGTTTATGATCATTAGTCAGCTCCTAAACTGTTTTTTGGACATTAGGTGAAATTAAGCAGGCAACAAAGGTGATAGAGGTAACCTGAGCTTCCATATTTGCTAGGTAGATCAAATAATCAAGAGCAAGAATGATACAGTGAACAGTAATCAGATATGATATGTTGGATAGGTCGAATGAGATATGGAGATGATGTACGAGGTGTGGCAAAAGTACACTTACACTAATGTAGCAACAACTTGAATCTACAGGAAGGAAATCATGGAATACAGCACAATCTAAGACAAGTACACAGATAAAGTTTGGTGTAGCATACAATTTCAGTATAATAAAAAATAGAAGAAGAGCTGAAGAGGTTATATAAAGCAACCACAGTAAGAGGCAAGAGTAGTGCATAGATATAATTGGGACAGAACACAATAGCAGTAGAAAGAATGTATTTCACAATTTCTGTATACTAATGTTCAGATGAGGGCTAAGCATGTAGTACAAACTACATACAGCATTCTCTAGAGCAGTAGACTGAAATGCCACCAATAATATGATAACAGGCTAGCCCAGATGCCATACATCTATTTATTCCAGGCTGGAATGAACCATAATTCAAAGCTTAAGTGCCACCAATAGAATAAAGAGTGGTCCTTCTATCCACGGGCACAATTTTTTCCTTCTTGCCACAGACCCTGATGCTCCCTCTGACCCACCATGAAATAATGTGTGTGCCACCATCCTAACCATTGAAAAGGTATTCACACTCTGCCCTCCCTTCCTGACAACACCTGGCCTGAGGATCACCAGCCCAGCTTGCAAGTGTTCCTAGAGGGTTGCGCTGACCAACAAAAGCTCAATTGTCCTAGCCAATGAAAAGGTATCACACTCTGCCCTCCCTCCCTCCCTGACAACCCCTGGCCTAAGGATCACCAGCCCAGCTTTCAAGTGTTCCTGGAGGGGTGTGCTGACCAACAAATGCTCAACCATCCTAACCATTGAAAATGTATCACACTCTGCCCTCCCTCCCTGACAACAGCTGGCCTGAGGATCAGCAGCCCAGATTGCAAGTGTTTCTAGAGGGGAGCACTGAACAACAAAAGCTCAATCATCCTAACCACTGAAAAGGTATCACACTCTGCCCTCCCTCACTGACAACACCTGGCTTGAGAATCACCAACCCAGCTTGCAAGTGTTCCTAGAGAGGTGCTCTGATCAACAAAAGCTCAACCTATGTCTTTTGCAACTGTACTCCCTACTTGGTTTAGCTTAGTCTAACTGCTTTTATCCCAACTGGTCATGGTAGGCATTCTAATCCATTCTTTCAGTATTTTTGCCAACTTCATCCTAACTTCCTTATTTTTCTTAGTATTCACCACCTCTGTCCACTCTCCATAATTCTTCAGGACACATCCCCTCTCTTACTCTATTCTTGCTATAAGTTTCCCTCCCTGTACCTATACATAGCTAGTAAACAACCCCTGAACTATCTCCCTCAATCTCCACTGGTACACTCTCTGGCTAGCTCAGCCTCTCCAGTGTCTCTGATTGTTTTCCTTCTTTAGTGAGGGTAGGTTTGCTCTGCTCCCCTACCTTACCCCCATTCTGACACATCCCAACCTCATTTCCTTTATACTTAAGCCTCTTTGGACACACACCCCCATCACTCCCACTTTTCCGCACTTATAATGCCTCCTATTCATCAACCTCTGTCTCTTCTTGTTTTAACCCCTCCATCTCAAGTTAAACCTAAACAGCTCTTTTTTCCCTCCTTTCTCCAACCCTCTTCATATTTACCCTACCTGTTACTTGTCAATCTTTTAACTTATGACTATATCACACAATCAATACACTTTAGCTAATAGCACCATGCTACTCCTTTTCTCATCTCTCCTACTCTTCTTCTACTTTCAGTAATAACCTCTCATCATACCTCACTCACAACTACTCCATACCTACACTGACACACACTTTTACAAACTACATAACCACACCCTCCTTCCATATCTCCCCCCTCTCTTTAACCACAACTCTACCACCCTATTTAAAATAAAAATATTCCTAATACGCACATTCCCCTCCCTCTATAACAACTGAACATCACAGCCATAGTAAACTGTCAACTCCACCTCAGTTTCCACACATGCTTCTTTCTGGAAATATCCATCCCAACCCAGGACCCACCCCTAACTATTCTCTCCCCACCCATCCTCTCCCTCCCACTCCCACCTCCTTAGCACCCATCTACATCAAGCATATCATCCACTTCTTTATCCATTATATTACTAAATATACAAAGTATACTTAACAAAGTGTCAAAGCTGCGGTGGTGCAGCGGTAGCACAGCAAGAGGTTCTCTAGTACGATTTTCGGCTGGAGCACCTTCTGTGTGGAGTCTGCAAGTCCTCCCTGCAGTCGAGTAGCGTTCAAAAGACATGCATGAATGGACGTGCCTTTGTTGAAGGTTGGGCGCTGAGCTGGCACCAAGGCACCATAAAAATCTACTGCCAATCATTAGCGGATTGGAGTTCCACTGTGGTGACCCCTAACCAGGAAAAGCCAAAAGAAAACAACTTAACAAAGTCACTCTTTTGCACTCCTGGATCTCCCTACACTCTCCTGACATCCTTACCCTCTGTGAAACTTGGCTAAAACCAGATATTGACAACTCTGAATGTCTCCCCCTGGTTACAATATCTTCCGACAGGATCAACTTAAGAAAAAAGGGGGAGCTGTTCCCATTCTCTATTTCAAACACCTCTCCCTCTCACCCATTGCTATCTCTCCGCCAATTTTCCATCCAGCAAAAATTCCATTTGCCATCTGTAATCTAAATAAACACAAAAAATCCATTGTTACTATCTATATTCCCCCAGGAAATAACATCCCTACTATCGAACTTTTTCTTTCTTGGATTTCACAGACTATCACATATAAGACTATCATATTAGGCGACATTAATATAGACCAAAATACACTTACCTCTGACTCTCCCAAGTCCTGCATTAACTTCTTTGGTTTCTCCTAGCTAATCACTACCTCCACTCATCTCCTCAAAAACTCCAGCACTGGCAGTACTCTGAACTGGATCTTAACATTCATCCCCAATCTTTACCAAATCCCCACCACCCTCCAGACTCTCTCAGTGACCACCTTCCTACCTCTGTTAAAAGACACTCACCCCAACTTAAAAAAACTCACCAATATAAAGATTGCCACAATCTCTCCAATTTCAGCATGGCTACCTTTAATAAGATACTCTCCTCAATAAACAGGTCATTTCCAAAACATCTCCATCTGGAAGATGCTGTCCTAAAATTCAATAGCATCTTCCTAAATACCTTCAACGTCTTAGCACCTTTCAGAAAAATCAGATTAAAATGTCACTATGCTCCATGGTTAACACAATCCACTCATACACGAATGACCAAGAGGGATAGTGTATGGAAAATCTGGAAAAAGAATAACTCACATTCTCTCTTCTAAACCTATAGGAAACTCCACAACCTAAGCAAAAAAAAAAAAACAGGTTAACCTCAATAAGAAGAAATTTTACCAAAAGCCACTCAATAACCCACACTCCAACCCCAAAACATTCTGGCAGTCTGTAAACCAGCTACTACATCCAGGCAGCCCATTATCACCAAATGCCTGCCAAAGCTGCAAAGCTATGGAGAGGATCATAATGGAGCTCATAAACAAAGATATAGGGGACTTGCAGACATTGGACCCGACCCAGTTTGGCTTTGTCAAGGGAAGATCATGCCTTTTGAACTTGGTCGACTTCTTCGAAACAGTCACCAAGGCCATTGATGAGGGAAAGGCAGTCCATACAGCCTACCTTGACCTTGCAAAGGCTTTCGACACAATACCCCACTCGGGTATTGTAGAAAAACTTACCAGCTTAAATGTAAACCCATATGTCACAAGATGGGTTGCAAACTGGCTTAAGGACAGAACCCACAGGGTTAGAGTTGCTGGCGCTGTGTCAGACTCCAAGCCGGTCACAAGTGGTGTCCCACAGGGCTCGGTCCTTGGCCCGCTATTGTTTGGCATCTACTTCTCAGAAGTACAGGCCAACATGGGAGGACTTGGGCTGACAAAGTTTGCAGACGACTGCAAACTGGGCCATAGTGGAAAGTGCATCGGACACGGATATCCTTCAGAAGGGACTCACGGAAACAGATAGCTGGTGCCAGAGCCATGGCCTGAAGTTAAACGCCAAAAATGTATAGTCATACCCTTCGGGAAAAACAAGGTAACCCCAAGCTACCATATAGGTGGCAATCCACTAAGCACAGAAGAGGTTATCAGGGACCTGGGGACCCAGGTTGACAGTGGCCTTTCTTTTGACACTCACATTGCTAAAGTGGTTAGAAAGACCTTCTACATTGCCCACCTGATCATGAAGGGATTCACATCCAGATCTAGTGAGGTCATTGTTCCCCTGTACTCTTCACTTATCAGACCAATGATTGAGTAAAATGCCCCATTCGGGATGTATCTCACCCGACATCTGCAGCAATTGGAGAGACCCCAAAAGTTCCTCACCAAAAGGATAAAGGGACTCCAAAATCTGTCATATGCTGCCAGATTGAAGAAACTCCAGCTTTATTCAGTCACATACCATCTGCTCAGAGGTGACATGTGCCTGACATACAAGGCCATGTCCAACCCGGAATTAATGGACATGCTCCACCTCAAAAAATCCAAATCCACCAAAACCACTAGAGCAAGCGACTTAAACCTTAGCACGGATATAAATAGGACGTGCTGGAGGGATAGATTTATCACTCAGAGACTCCCTATGCTGTGGAATAAAATCCCAGTCCATGTGAGGCAGAGCACCTCGCTGACTCTGTTCAAGAGAAATCTAGACCTGTGGATGGGAGATCGTAGGTTTACCCCAGGAATCATCTCTGTGTCACTGCTGGACAGAGGCACAACAAACTATTGGGCACAGTATTTTTTCATATAAGGGGTGGCGTAAGCCACAAAAATTTGGGCTAGGCTTATAAATGCCTTAGGGCAGATAGCCTAGTATAAACCTATGAACCTATGAACCTATGAACAGCTCCACCTTTGAACCAGCTACTTTCCTCAAATCCTTCTGTATTGAAATCATCCAAAAACTAACCAATCCAGACAATAATATCTACCCCTGTACCCCCACAACTTCCCTTCCTACTTCCTTCTCACACCTGTTCCTGCTAATTACATTAGGTCTATCCTTTGCAAATTAAAACCATGCTCACCAATCAGCTGACAATCTACCCCCCATACTTCTTAAACATGCTGCAAATTCGATAGCTTACCCCATCTCCATACTTATAAACAGATCCATCAAGGAAAATACAGTCCCTAATATTTGGAATAAATTATATCTTTTAACACTTCACAAAAGTGGCAGTTCCCTCTAATTTCAGACCTTTTGTCATACTGTCTCCTCTCTCTAAAATGCTCAACAAGTGTGTTCACAAACAGCTCCTTAATCATCTGTTACATGAATATCTCTTAAACCCTACCCAACATGGTTTTCGCCCTGAACACAGCACATCTGCTGCACTATTATCTTTCACTGATATTACCACCAAAGCCTGCAATGAGAATAAATTAGTCTTCTGTTTATTCCTTGACCTTCGCAAGCCTTTGATACCATCTTCCATCCTCTACTGCTATTCAGATTCTCTAAACTAAACCTCTCAGGATGTACTATAAACTGGTTCAGTAGTTACCTTTCAAACAGATTTTAGTCCAAATGGTTATCATCCTTTTCTCCTTTCCTAACTATAAAAAATGGGGTTCTTCAAGGCTCCATTCCTGGTCCCCTTCTTTTCAACATCTTTACTAACTCCCCTTTCAATTCATGCCTCCTCTCAACTGTTATCCAGTATGCTAATGACTCAACTATTATCTCCTGCTCAGACAATTTTGACAAATTACACACCATCACTCAATCTCTGCACTCTGTCGAAAAAACAATTTCTGCTTAAACCTAAGAAAACCAAACTCCTCCTCTTTCTACTTGAACCTCTAAAATTCAATTTCACTTTCACATACCTAAACAACACTACAATTACTGTTGAAACTCATGCTAAACTTCTTGGTGTGACAATAAATGACCAACTCAAATTCAGCCTTCATATTCAACAAAGTATTAAAAAAACACTGAAATTAGAACTACTATATAGACACAAACAATTCCCATCAGAAAAATCCAAACTCACCCTTGCTCAGGCTTTGCTATTCCCTGCTCCTATCTTCACCAACCTCCAATCCAACCATAAAACTAAAATAAATGAAGAAATACTAAACCAACAGGCTAAAATACAGGAACTTTAATATTTTACTTTAATATTAAAGTTCCTGGATTTTAGCCTGTTGGTTTGGTATTTCTTTATTTATTTTATTCTTATTTTTATCTTACCAACCTTTATCCTGCTATCATATATATTTTTGCCAACCTTATAACTAAACTGGAGCTCACATACAACAAAGTTGCAAGATTGGATGCTGATATGCCCTATCAACCTCATTACTGCCTATCTCTTAAAAGACTCCAATGGCTAGAGTTCCACCATCAACTCCTTCTACCTCAGCTGTACCTGACTCATTCCATTCTTAACTACCCCTACTCTTGCCCAGCTCTCTCCTGTCGGATAACTTACTATATTCCAAATTGAGCTCTTCAAAGCTCACAACAGAACCTTCTCGAGGTGTACATGCCAAAGAAGAACATTGGCAAACTCTTATATAGCCACTCCTTTGCACACACTTGGAACAAATTATCCCCTCATATACGTTCCATTACCAACACTAATTTCTTTTAAAAAAGAGCTAAAAATCCCACCTGCTAAACTCATGGTTTTGCCCATGCCATGATCCTACCTAAGCTTCCTTTCAATCTATCTTCTAAATCCCCATCTCCTTTATACACCAAACTATTACCGCACTCCCACTTTCTATATTGCCTGCGAGTCTTTCCTCTCATTGTTGAATATTGTCGCATATTTCTTTGTATATATTTTTTGTTTTTACACTGAAAAACATCATTGCTGACTATTCTTGTATATACTATTTTTGATATATTCACCTATACTATATGTACTAAATCACTGTTGAACACTGTTTCCCTACTTCTTTGTATATAGATTTGTTTTACACTGTTTTTGATGTATTTCACCGATAGTATATGTACTAATTTGTAAACAGTCTCGGTCTGAATTTGCATCTGTCCATGCTTCATTCATCTAACTTCACCGTATTATACTTTTTATACAAAATTGTATAGTGTAATATTTTAGTAACTCTGCAGCTTTTCCCCTTGGGCCTCTGCTGAAAAAGGGCTTTCAGTCCAGTCGGACTAACCCGGTCAACAAATGTGAAAATAAATAATGAAATAAATAAATAGGTTGGCTTAGATGCTGCAATATACAAGCTTCATAGAATCAATAGTTTCAGGTGCCATGCAATGTTTACATTAGAATGCCAAAAATACATAGAGCCAAAAGGCTCAGGTGGTATACAATGATTGCTTCTAGGATTCATCATACTCAATCGCCACATAGCTGGACAAAGGCAAATATCGTTTTTTCAATAACTAGATTATGTACAAAGGGAAATGTAAATATCAATAGCTGTTGATGATAGTGAGAAATTGGCATGATAGGATTAAGGAGTTGCTATAATAGCAGCAACAATTTGACTCCCTGACCTGCTGGCAGCAAAGAATTTTATAAACAAATAACAGCAACACTGTAAGGCAATGCGGCTGAGCAGGAAACATTAAGGAGCTCCCATAAACAAACAACAGCTCCTATTGCAGCACAGCTCACAGCCAGGTTGTGCTACAAGTAGTAGCCTTTAGCATCTATGCAAATTAGTGGAGGGACCAAGATGAATTACAGAATATTAGATACTAGTTACAAATGCTTTTCTTGCTGTACTCATAAATGGATTCCTTACCTAGCTCTATGGATTTTATGATTTCATAATTTGTTGCTTTTATCGGTCATGTATCAGAATGATAATTTTCACCAGTCTAATTATAAGGGAGGCAGCACAGTGGTACAGCCATAAATAATGTTGCTTCACAACACTTGGTTCTCCAGTTTGTTTCTACGCTAGGGTGCCTTCTATGCAAAGTTGGCATGTCCTCCCAGTGTCTTTGTGGGGTTTTTCTCAGTGCCTGTCTCCTACATCTCAATGACATGTGAACTGGCAATCCTCTCAAATGTTCACAGATGTGCAGGTCATATGACAGTGTGTGCATGTGTGTGTGTGTGTGTGTGTGTGTGTGTGTGTGTGTGTGTGTGTGTGTGTGTGTGTGTGTATCTTGTAATGTTCATGTGGTGAATGCCAGGATAGTTATCAATCCCCATGTGACCCTACGGTGGAGTTTAAAAGTAGTCAAAGAATGAGTAAACAAATGAATGAATGAATGAATGAATGAATGGTTATGTGTGGTGATATGACTATACCAAGAGTTGTGTGAAAGTTTAAATGTTCTGCTTAGTGACTCAAGAATCTTTCCCTGAGATTTAACTCTGGAAAATGAAGGGCAGGGAAGACTGAATGTTGTACTAGAAAAATAAGAACACTGTTATAATAAAGTTGCAAAATTTGCAGTAAACAAGTACTAGAAAAATAAGAATAATGTTACAATAAAGTTGCAAAATTTGCAGCAAACACCTCTTTTTGCAGCCACCATTGTACCACTTTCAGAACATTAAATTGTGTAGAAAAACCACACCATCTAACATAAATACAAGTACAATTTACCTTTAAAATCATCAGTCTCCTCCTAAACTGTCCATTTCTGTAGAGCATTTTCTATTCATGCACCCCTAACCAAGATCTTAGTTCCTTAGACCTGCATCTTCTGAATATCCAAACTAAAACAATTAGCTGGACAGCAACTATACCCCATTGTGTTGGTATATCATGGAACTCTCTAAAAGTTCATTTAACCAAATCATGACTCTCCCCTTGTATCCATACTGATTAACTTTTACACTACATCCATAACAATCATCAGAATCTAATACCACACACCATCTGTCCCTGTCCTGTACCTTGTTATCCTTTACAATACTCATTATAATCATCCCTCCAGTGTTCACATTTCTTTTACTAATGACTCATCACCTGCCCCTTTCTCCATCCAGCAGTACTACTCTCCAATTCAGGATTACTCTCTCACCCGTACAGTCTGTGTTCATTCTACTCTAACCTTTACCATTACACTTGTACAGACCTAACATGTCCAGTCACTATATCTAAACTAAAATATGACTTACAGAGTCTGATTTACTTTCACAGCTTGCTAAATGTACTTATTTGATCCATCTCCCTTTTTCATCATTTATTCATTTAGTATAATTGCATTCTATTTGATTTTAATTTTACTCAATGTATTGTATGTAATTTTAATTGTTAATCTCATTCTATACTATTATGAATAATATTAAAATGTATTGTATAAATCCACATTTCATATAATTGGGGATCCTGTTCCTCTGGGACTCCACTGAAAATAGGCAACTCACCCAGTTAGACCATCCAGATAATCAAATGTCACTCAATCACGATTCCAAAATCATAGGTTCTGATAACAATTCTACCTTACTGCAGTGTCTTCTGATTAGAGATATGCAATTAAGGAAATGAGTGTTAGATCAAGCTCTGATAGTTTAGCTCAGAGGATTAAAGGATAAGAGCTGCAAGTAGGTTTGATCCAGTAGCTGAGGGTTTGAGGCTCGTAGCCTCCATTTGCCTACTGTATAACTCTGTGCAAGTCACTTAAGCCACTGTTCCTAGGTCACCCCTGTAAAGATGCTTGCATTTTGCGAATTTACCTAGTTAATAAATGAATAAACTAAATAAATAAATAAATGAAAGCATGTTTGAATGGTCACAGTTTTACCATTTAAGTTTCTTATACAAAATTGTGGACACATCAAATACATTTTGCCTGCATTGGCTTTTCCCCTGATGTGACCCTGGTGAATGGCACCTATGACTAGGTTCATTTTCTCCACCAGTCAGACATTCCCATGCTTAAGAAAATATCTTTACTCCTTTCTCTCTCCCTCTGAACTCGAAAATGCTAACTGGTGATGTGCAAGTGCTGTGAACAGAAGTAGAAAGCCGAGACCAAGGAATCACCAGCAGGGGACCCAGCAGTAATCAGCCAGAACCCTGTGCATCCTCCCTTTTACAAGGACTCTGAATCATGCATACCCAGACGACTCTACAACCAATGTATGTTTAAAATGTATAAGCTCCAGTTGTAACCTATTGCTTGTTAAATGGCTACTTGCACATCTCACGGTTCGTTTCTACCAACCCTTTCCCTACAGCTCCACTGACTGCCTTCTTAGCCATTTCACCATCCTCTCCTGCCACTAATTTCACTGCCCATTGCAGTTTTTACTCCTTTTGTGTCATAGGCTACAAGTCCAATAGGACTTTCTGAAGCAGCAAGACTTGTTTAAACTGTATAGCCCCAGCTAACTATGAAAATCAGACCTGTAAAATAAGAAACCGACTGATTGTCTCTATTGCTTACTTGTTCAGTCGGACGTCCTTGGCTCAGGATATGCTCCTTCTTAGGCTAATGTAATATCTCCAACTGAGTCCAGTTTTGCATAGCCACATGGCAACTCTCATGAGCCTTTGTGGCATTTAAAATTCCCTACTTGGTGCCCTACACCATCTTTACTCCTTTCTCTCTCCCTCTGAACTCCAGAATGCTCACTGGTGATGTGCAAGTGCCGTGAATAGGTACTGTTTTATTTTTATTGTACGGTACAACAGTGCCGATCTCCCTAAGACTGCTGAGTGCTAATAATACAGTAACTCTCTCTCGTCGGTAGAAATTGTTATATATCAGCTGTACTAGTAAGATTGTACTATTTCTGTTTCAGCTATTTGTTTTCTCACCACCTATGATCTTCGCAGTTATAAACAGGCTAGCAATTGTTATATAGCAACTGTGCTTGTAAGACTGTACTGATTCTAAGTCTGCTATTTGATTTCTTAGCTGTTACGAGTGAATAAAGTATACACAGGCTAGTTTAATGGGTACTGATAGTGTTGTTAGTTCCATCACTGCATAGATCGTTACTTTTAGTATGAATGCTAAACAGGATGTGATAAATGGCTACTGCATGAGTTGCTATCACTGCTAAGTAGGGTTATTTACATCTGTCTGTCTCTATTTTTATTTGTCCCTTATGACTAGTATGGAACGACTCTCGCAAATGGAATGGTAGCCTGCTAACCAACCTGATAAGCTCTAACTTAATTAATGTGTGCGAATGAAATAACTGACAAACATGGTTTCTGCATCTGTATTTTGTAGATGAGCACTGTCCCTCTATAAGTAGTTGAGCAAATTAATAACCACTCTGAATTGTTAAAAGTGTGTTGCCATATTAGCGGTTGAGTGAGGATATTGCCACTTGTGTTACTGAAATGTTTTACTTATACAGCTTCACATAGTGATGACTAAATGTAACAATGTGTATATAGTAAAACATTAGGTCACTATCTTATGCCTAATTACAGTAGTACGGCATAGTGAATTGTACCATCCTACTTTTAAACTGCACTGTTGTATTCTTTTTCATCCTTTGATCTTTCTGGCCTTTCCCTCAACTCTCTCTCCCAAAAGACCTGTTTCTATACTCTCTCACACACCCTGCCTCTAGCTACATGTTTCCAGTTCCTATTATTTGCTATATACTATGTGAAATATTGTTCTTTGTTTACTCTTTGCATTTTGCTATTTCTACCCCCTCACCTTATGACTTAATTTGTTTTCCAGAGATAGAAAGCCCAGACCAAGGCATCACCAGCAGAGGACCCAGCAGTAATTGGCCAGAACCCTGTGCATCCTCCCTTTTACAAGGACTCTGAACCCTGCATACCCAGACGGCTCTACAACCAATGTATGTTTAAAATGTATAAGCTCCAATTGTAACCTATTGCTTGTTAAACTGCTACTTGCACATCCCACAGGTCATTTCTATCAACCCTTTCCCTACTGCTCCACTGACTGCTTTCTTAGCCATTTCACCATTCTCTCCTGCCACTAATTTCACTGCCAATTGTAGTTTTTACTCCTTATGTGTCATAGGTTAGACTTTCTGAAGCAGCAAGACTTGTTTAAACTGTATAGCCCCAGCTAACTATGAAAATCAGACCTGTAAAATAAGAAACCAACTGATTGTCTCTATTGCTTACTCGCTCAGTCAGATGTCTTTGGCTCTACCTGCTCCACTCTCTACTCTACCCCCATTCCCACCCACCCCCATTACACTTTAACTTATAACCATAGATCACACCTCCCAATTACCAAACACAACCTCCCACCATCCTAATTACCCTAATACATTCCAATACACACTTAACTCTCTTAAAAAGTCTGTTACAAACTCATCACATAACTACCGATTACTCCACCTACTCTAACAACACTCACTAATATTATAAACAATGTAACCCTTACCCCTTAATTACATACTAAAACCCCTACTCTGTACAGTTTCAATTTCTATCATGCTTCTATTCTCAGCCTTAACCAACTATCATATCCACCTTCACCATAATCTAACCCCCCACGGGCAGACTTCTACCCAAAGATATCACTCGACCCCACCAAACTTCCAATCAGCACCAGACCTCTTCAAACCTTCCCACACAGACTACTACCTACACAAGTTACTGCCAATTAATAACAAGTCACACACCTCTCTAAAGCACATTAGAATTATCCTCAAGCTTAATAAACTCTACCTACATCTGATAAAAAACGTACATGTGGTGATATATACCCCAACCCAGGTCCAGACTCACCATTTACCCCAGACCCCAATCAGCTCACTCCCCTACTCCTTAGACAAAAACTCTCTCCTTTTTTTAACTTAAATGTGAGAAGTATTCTTAATAAGGTCCATGACCTTCATGCCCTACTAGCCCTGTATAAACCAGATATTGTCTTACAAACTGAGACATGGCTAAAACCAGAAAACCAAAATAATGAGATTACAGCTCCAGAGTATAATATCATTCATAAAGATAGAGCAGGCAAAAGAGATGGGGGGGTAGCTATAATGTTCAAAAACCACCTCATCCTTGAACAACTTGATATTAACATTCCAGCTTTAACAATACTGAATTCATCCTTACCAAGTTAAAACTGAACCCCAAGAAACACATAAATATCATTGGCTCCTACACCCCCCCCCCCAGGGAACAATATTACAGTCATGAAAAACCTATTAGAATGGATCACAAACTCCCTGCCTCAGGAAAATATCCTGCTAGGTAACTTTAACATTGATTGGCTTAACTGTTCTAGCCACAATCCATCCACCCACATTTAACCTCCACAAGTTTACCCAACTTATCACATCCTCAACCAGAAAAGACAAAAACATCCAAACACCAGTCCATATTGGAATGTATTCTTACATCCCACCCTTCCCTCACATCCCAAGCTGGCTGTCTGCCAGATATACTCAGTGACCACCAACCAACCTACCTTCTGAGAATCAAAACTTCCCATATAAGCCAGGTAACACTAAGAGATGTCAACAACAAAAATAACTTTAACCCTAATTACTTTATCCTTGACTTAAAATGTTGCAGTTGGACTCCTCTAAAACAATTATCTCTTGAAGACACTGTAAAATACTTTTATACAATTTTATTACAAATATTAAACCATCATGCTCCCTCTAGAACCACTAGAATAAAAGCTAACTATGCCCCCTGGCTTACTAAACCTACCAGATCTTTTCTGAAAGAAAGGGACAGAGCATGGGTGCAATTCCACAAAAACAAAACACAAGCAGCAAAACAAAACTGCTTAGAACTTCGTAACAAAGCCAAAAAGCTCATTAAAGTAGACAAAATCAGCTATTCCCAAATTTACAGGAAAAAACATGCTAAAAATCCTCAGAGATTCTGGGCTGCAATAAACTCTATACTGCAACCAGGGAAAACTGCTACCCCTACACCTAGAACAGGAAACAACCAAGACAATATCCCCACTCAGTTTAACAAATACTTTACCTAAACAATCTAGGCCCTAGCTAATAACCAAATAAATGCCAGTCACCCTACCCCAACAACCACACAAACTAGGATTGAAACACAAATTAATATCACCCACTTTAGTTTTCAGCCAGTGTCTATCAAAACAATTCTTAAACTCCTCCAGAAACTTAAACCAACCACCCTGGCCACTGATAATCTACCAGCAGAATACCTCCAGATAGCTGCAGTAGCTATAGCCTATGCTGTTGCAATACTTATTAATACATCTATTTCAGAGAGTAATTTACCATATCTATGGAAGACCTCCCATATCATACCACTACACAAAGGTGGCAACTCCTTAGAAATCAATAACTATCATCCTATTGCTATTTTGTCTCCTTTATCAAAAATACTAGAAAGAGTCATACACACTCAGCTCATGGGTTACATTCAAATTAGCAATCTGCTATCTAAAAATCAACATGGTTTCAGACCCTTCCATAACACTACCACCACACTTATCTCCTTCGCTAATACCATTAACCAGAAATAATGGAAAACTAGTCTCAGCCATATTTTTAGACCTATCTAAAACTTTCAACATGGTAAACCACAATAAACTCCTCAATGCACTCTCTCCCCTAAACCTGACTATCTCCTCTATCGCCTGGTTTAAGAATTACCTATCAGATCATCAGCAGGCAGTAAAATGGCAGAACCAACTCTTTTCCCTACTGCCAGTATTCTTAGTAGTCCCTCAAGGCTCCATCCTAGGCCCATTGCTCTTCTCTGTATTCACCAATCAACTCATCCTCCACACCCAAGGCCTCAGTTATTCAATGTGCAGACAACACCACCATCATATGTGCCACCCCCCAGTCTAGATGACTTCCACTCCCAAACACAAGCCTGCTTTTCACTAGCTGAATCCTAGTTCACTAACCACCAGCTTATTCTTAACCCAAGTAAAACAAAATTACTCTATTTCAGCCCATATAGATCCTTACCCCCAACTGATAAATTTACTATAATCTCCAATAACAAAACTGTAATCACTCCAACCACCCACATCAAACTCTTAG
Source organism: Protopterus annectens (assembly GCF_019279795.1). Lineage (NCBI taxonomy): Eukaryota > Metazoa > Chordata > Ceratodontiformes > Protopteridae > Protopterus > Protopterus annectens. Next base: position 237,512,422 of record NC_056727.1, read on the forward strand.
GTGTTCAAATAAACAACAACCTAAGATATGACTTGCACATTGCCCAAACTATCAAGAAAATTCACAAAAAAATAGGATTGCTCTATCGCAGCAAGCAATTTCTCTCAAAGCACTCTAAAACCACAATAGCAAGGACACATCTACTATCCACCCTCCTCTATGCATCCTCAACTCTAACTATCCTTCGTAAAACCAACGTAAACGAATTAGAATCCTGTTATAATAAGATAGCAAGATTTGCTACTGAATCCTCTTACAGAACACATCACTGTGATTCTCTCAAAAAGCTAAACTGGTTGGAGATCCCTCAGCTGCTTCAACTCAATTGTCACTAGCACACAAGTTATACTACTACTCTGACAAAATCCCAGCTCTCCAAAATCTCATACTTCCTTATACCACAACAAGAACCTTGAGATCTAGCAACCAAAACCTCCTGGAAGTCACCAAACATAATAATGAGGCAGGGAAATCTCTCTTTAGCCACTCTATTTTCAAGCTCTGGAATACCCTTCCTGGCCATCTAACATCTAATAACTCCACTACACAATTAAAAAAAAAACTCCTGAAAGTACACCTCATGAACAACTGGCTATGCTTCTGTGTCCCTCCTGGATAAAAAGGGAATATAATTAATCATTACTAATGTATCCATACGTCAAATCTTGTTACCCACCATGTCAAAATACACCCCCAAAATACCGATCTTCATTCTCTGTTGTAGGTGCAGCCTTAACATATTGAATGTATACGTGTACTGAAATACTGCATGTTGATAAATGTGTTATGCCTCTGAACTGTTATATAGTGTCATGAACTTGTAACCATGTACTGTCTGTAAGCAATTAATATTGTTCTGCCTGACCTCTCTGTATATGCCATTGTTCTTATTTGTTTACTATGTATTTAAACTGGTGCTTTTCTCCCCGTGTCTCTGCTGAAAATGGACATGTGTCCAGTCGGACTTTCCCGGTAAACAAATGTAAATAAATAAATGTGTACCGGAAATGACACATCATAGTTTAAGCTGATAAAATTCTAAGAACACTCCTTTCGTATGTCTAAAAATCCATCCTCTATCAAGTATCATGCTGCAAATCAAGACAATGAAAATGTGGAACCCCTTTATTAATGAGCAATGAGACAGTACTTACCTGTCTATCTTACAAGGAACTCCAATAGATGATGCTAATTAAAGAAGGCCACTCATCTGCAGAGGCAACAAGAAGGCACCCCTTACCAATGAAGGAGAGTCTTTGCATATCAACTAACACTGTAAGAATGTAACTGTTAGATCTAGTTCCAATGCCCTCCCAGAAGGGCCTTATTGCTTTTTGATACAGCAAGCCATCATGGTGGGAAGAGTAGAAGACAGCTAAAGAAAACAGTTCTGCAGACACTGTACCTAACAACAGTCTAGCCAAAAAACACATAACTCCTAGATGTACAGTCAAGAAGGGGAGCAAACCAAACCAAAGGAAGTGATGACTCCAGTAAGATATTCTGAAGCAAGTTGTGGAGGGGGTTGTATAATGGTTAAGGGATTTATCACACAAACAAAAAGTACATGGTTTGATTCTCACTCAAGGGTAATTGGCTAGCCTTAAAATGGCCCAAAATAGCAGCTATTCTAGTGCTTACATATGAACATATGAACCTATTTATGTCTGAAGAGTAGACTTTGACTTCAACCATATACACCTATCTAACAGTAATGAGAATGTTGATCAAGAAGTGTCAGTTTAGCAATGGCAAAACCCTCACTTGATAAGAGCTAGATAATGATAGACCAATGATCTGTCCAAGTGAATCAGTGAAACCACTTCCGAAAACTCAGGATCTGGCAGGGCATCTCTAGGGAGTAAAGGTCTCTCTCTCCACCATAGATTTCATGCCAGTAAACAAACTGGTGGAAGAACAGGTTCATTCACAGATGAAATCAAATTCACCTTCTAAGAAGAAGATGAACTGAGGTGAAGGAGCTTGACAACCGGGCAGAGATTATCTCCACACCTGTGGGCCTAAATGCCCATAACACTCAGCAGAGAACTACTACAGACTTTAACTGTACAGCAGATAGGCAATCCTGTTAAACGTGAAGTGGTTGGTTCTTCAAAATGAAACTGGAAAAGCACCAATCCCAAAGGAACTACTCATCCAACTCAAGATGACTGCCAGATCCACCAGGAACACTATACAGAAAGAAAGTTCATGTACCTTCATAGAATAACAAGGCCTAAATATGCAGGAATCTGAGAAATTATTGGCAAATGCAACTGACTAAAAAATCATACAAAGTACCACTTCATCCAAACTAAATTTGGAATCCTTTTCACAACAAATAAAAATAAAAAAATAAAGTATGAAAATAAATGACCAGCAAAACCAGGATCCATCACTATAAAAATTTAATCCAACCTCAAATTTGGAATCCTGAATGGAAGATTTCCCAGCAGCTCAAGACCTCCCCTACCTATGACCACAGGCAAGTCCAGTAAAGGGAAATAAGTCTTAGCCAGGCCTTGTGAAGGAGCTGTAAGTCACCCAATTAATAGGGGACACCTTCAGTCAAGACTGGGCAGTATCCATGAACTAGCAAAGATCTAGACTCCCTTAATCCTCACTACTCATCACACTCACTCTGTTTGAGACTCCAAGATTAAGACTAGACTCTGTCCTCATAGTTCACAATGAGTCCTGGAATGAACAAGAGTTGGAAAAAATGTACAGGCTCACCCTTAACATATAAATGAGAAGCTGACTGCATGTAACTCCTTTACTTAATGACGAAGTGGAAGGAAAAAGACCATGATTCCCCAGATTGCTGAAGAGATGATTTCCAGAACAGTACACCTGCAAAGAGTAACACTGTTGACAGATTAACAGTGAATGAAATTTAAAAATGCACAGATGGGATTTGATTAAATAAATAACACATCTGATGTTTCTGGAGTTGGTAGCAAATTCAAATTCAATTAGAACTAATGAATCCCGCAGCAGTGTGTGACAAGAAAATGCAGCACATATCAGCCCAACCAAATAGTGGAGCACGTCCTGCTATTCACTACAATTTGAAAGTTATACTTCAAAGTCATAATCTTTAGAAAAATAAGCAGTAAATTAAGTCTAAAGCAATAAGAATGTGTAGAATGTTAGTAAATGTCCTAGTCCCTCTAGAAAAAGAAAACAAAAAGTGTCGTACATGAACAAAACTCTGCCACAATAAACATTTTCACCAGTTTTGCAATAAATGCACTTTAAAAGCACACTGATGTAAATTGTGTTAAATAAAATAATACCAAAAAAACTGGAAAGCCGCCGAGTAGAGTGCAATCACTATTAAATCTTGTAAATCTTGTAACTAGTAACGAACAGTGACACCGTTCGTTACTAGTTACAAGATTTACAAGATTTAATAGTGATTGCACTCTACTCGGCGGCTTTCCAGTTTTGTTGGTATTATTTGTTTTATTTTCTGGACAGCCACACAAGGTTACTGGTTGTGTTAAATAAAAAATACACTTCTCTGGTGTCTTTGGAAATGATATCAACTTCAAATGCAGTTATAACTTGTCAGTCAATTAATAGCATGTAGCTACGAAATGCAGAAAAGAAACCCAGCCAAACAGAACAGCAAGCTCTGCTACACAGCATAGTATAAAAACTACATTTAAAACTGAAATTCAGTCAGAAAATCAGCTATAAATGAAGCCTGATGCAAGTAGAATGCTAAGAACTTGAGCATATTTTTAATGCTTATTGGAATGAATACAACACTATTGAAGTTAGTCATCCCTCCCTGGCCAGTCTTCACTGTGACCAGTTGTGACAATAAATTGACATATTTAAAGTCCTTGACTTACAGTATGTGCTGTTCCTTCACTCTTAGGTGGTCACTTCTGAAGGAATTGTACATGGCTTTGGCTGTAATGATACCCGAGTCATAGGACAAAAATGTCAGTGTATTTGTAAGTTTATATGTTAATTCTTATGTATGTTCATTAGTTTTGTGCTGTTACCACAAGGATAGATCATGGATACAAGTGGCATTCACATGGTAATTTGGCTCACTCCATATGATGTAGTCGGGAGCTCAGCAATCCAGCCCGATCTGAAAGTATAGACTCTTCTCCTCTGGATTATGAGGATTTAGTTATCAGGAATGGGCACAAGGTTGCCCCCTCACTATAGCCTATTAGCTATTTACCAAGTGATTCCACTGGGAGGAGACCCAGACACACCCCCCAAAAAAAAAAAAAAAAACTGGAGGGGTTATAATTCTCAGCTTACCTGACAATGTTTAAATATTCCCAGGGTGAGTTTGTGATTGTTGTTTGGGAGAGAGAAGTCTGGACTACTCTTTTCAGCTTTGTACACCAAGACCCTCCTATCACTGGCACCTTTGAAAATTAATTGATGAATGAACAGATTGATTGACAGATTATCGCATGCATGCATGCATGAAATGATGGATTATTTTTATAATTTTGATAGTTGGGGGCAACTTAGATATAGATACATAGTTGAGATAAAATGATGCTTCTTTTCTTTGAAGAGGTATGGATTTTTACTGCAAACTGTTTGACATGTTTATTACTTAAATATGTGATATTAGAAAATAGGATGCAAAGCAGTCTCTTGATGCAACATTGTTGTTGATGAGGTTTTAGCCAGGAATCTATTTAACTCAAAGAGCTTACATTTGGAAAAGGTTTAGTTTGGCCTGATAGCGTTGACAACTATTTATGTGGTCAGATAATGGCTATTATTTTTGTTGTAGTGCAACTAACTGTAATGGAGTTTTGAGCAGCTCTATAGTTTTGTCACTGCTGACATTAAATGGTGAAGTTGTGTTAGCATGCTCTGGTGATGAAAGGGAAACGATTATTCAGTCTAGTGCTTAGGGAATATAGTCTTTAAACTAATGATAAAGTTTTTGCAGGAATTTAATTTTTCCATCTGTGCCTAGAAGCTAACATCTAAACTAAATGAGATAGAGAAAGAGAGGGAGAGAGAATAAGGCCCCATATTTTATCTTTCAGACTCAACAATGGCTTAACTTGCAACCATGACAGAGTGTGTATTGTTTTATACACTCAGTGAAAGAATTAAGAATGTTCAAGATGGGATACTGATATATTGCAATGTACCATCCATGGAGGGCAGGATTAGTCATTTCCTTATTCTATTTCATGCAATTTTGGTATAGTAAAGATTTTTGAGATGTGATTGAGCAGTTTGATCCATCTTTGACTGTTAAAGCTTTTTCTGTCAGCTCCATGGTATATAGCAATGGAGCATTGTCTCAGACACAGGTCACTGTGAGTTGATTAGTGGCCCTAGCACTGGAGAAGCTGATTAGAGAGACAGGAATGGAGAGGAATGAAGGGGCTATGTTCAGTTGCTTCTACCAGGGAAAAGGGGTTGCTACCATGCTATTATTGTTACCAGATAACACAACAGAATACATTCCATACAGGAAGGGATGGGATCAGATTAGAGGGGGGTGTTACCCTGTAGGTGAAGAATGGCCTCAAAGGTCTACATTTGAGAGTGGGGTCCCAAGACTTACACATCACCATTAAAGTGGGAAAGTTTACTGCACTGGCCAATGTCCATAGTGAACCTGAACACATACAGGGTTGGGAAGAGCTTAAAATCCATCTAGCAACAATATGGTACTCTCTCAGCAGTCAATCTGATCCATGCCTAGCCCTGGAGAACCTGATGAGGGAAGGAGAGAGAGGAATGAAGGAGCTGTGTCCAGCCTCAATTGGAGGTTGGTGGATGGAAATTTCATTCCTGGAGATGTATAGCCACCCTGTTGTTAGTGCTACCAGATGACACAACAGTGTGCATGCCACATAGGAGGAGATGGAACCACATTAGAGACAATGTGTGACCTTGTAGGTGAAGCACAGCATCAAGGGTGCACATTACATGTTCCTTGAAGGTGAGGTCCCAAGACTTGCAAGTCACCATGAAACTGGGGAAGTTTGCTGCACTGGTTAATGTCCATAGCAAACTTAAACCCACAAGTGGGTAGACAGAGCATAAAATCCATCTACCCACAATATTACACTCTATCACCAGTCAATCTGCTATACAGGGATAAATGAGACAGTTGGCTGACTGAGGAAGTAAAGCTGATGGTCAGTGGGAGGCAACAGAAAGATAAAAAAAAATGTTCCTACAACCCCTTTTTAATTTTTATCTTGTCTGAAATTGACTAATATATGTATATATGCAGATTCCCTTCACAAGCTCAAAGATGCAAAACTTTGAACTGCAATGGTCGAAACCATAAAATCTAAGTTTTGAAACTTTGAACATTTTGAATGGAGATCGCCATACAATGTGGAATGGGAAATTTACCATTTTCCTCACTGTGGTGCAATCTGAGACTTGGTATATTTATTTAGCAGTGGGGGTGCAGGGGGGACCCCCCCTGCAAAAATGTAAAAAAATTATTACAATTCAGGGTTTCAAAACTTCAATCTTATGGTCTCGACCATTTGCAGTTTGAAGTTTTGAAACTTCAAGCTTGTAAAGTAGATCTATACATATACGTGTGTGTGTGTGTGTGTGTGTGTGTGTGTGTGTGTGTGTGTGTGTGTGTGTGTGTGTATACATACATTGTATATATATATATATATATATATATATATATATATATATATATATATATATATAGATTCACTACATAATCTCGAAATTTTGAAATATCGAATTTCAAAATCTCGAGACCATATATAGCTGAAACCCCTAAATACTGAAAGACCAGAAGTGTGAATTTCAAAATCCCGAAGTTCAGAGATGTTGAGGTAATGCTTCTGGTGTTGCAGCTTGTGAATGGATAGGTGGAAGGTTAGGTAAGTATCTATGTTTAAGTGTTCTGGTTAGGGGCTTTAGTGTGTGTGTAAGTGTGTGCTGTGACTGTGATGCATGTGTGCGAGGGGAATGTAGGTGTGTAGTGGTGTTTCCATGTGTTTGTCTGTGTAGTGCGACCTTGGAGTTAGAATATTTAAGTAGGGGATGTGTGGGGAGCGCAGCCCCCCACATGGGAGGTGCAGGGGTGCATGCCCCCCTGCTTATATATAGTGTAGGTTTGTGTGTTTGTGTTTTGGGCGATGGTGTGTCTATGTGTATTGTTCGGGATTTTGAAATTTGCACTTCTGGTCTTTCGGTATATAAGGGTTTCAGCTATATGGTCTCGAGATTTTGAAATTCGATATTTCAAAATTTCGAGATTATGTAGTGAACCCATTTATATATATATATATATATATATATATATATATATATATATATATATATATATATAAACCTTCATTACCACTAATGTGAAACGTTACCCATTTCAGAATGTATAGAATATCTGGACTACAAAGGTCATTAGAGTAATGCACTTGATTTATTTTTTTGCATGTACTTCTTGAGATCATAACCACTGATTTTATGTTAAATTTATTCTTCAAAATGGTGTTGCTGGGATTACCACTAATGTGAAACGTTACCCATTTCAGAATGTATAGAATATCTGGACTACAAAGGTCATTAGAGTAATGCACTTGATTTAGTTTTTTGCATGTACTTCTTAAGATCATAACCACTGATTTTATGTTAAATTTATTCTTCAAAATGGTGTTGCTGGGAGCTTAGCGAAGCAGGTTTAGCATAAGTATTCTTTTATATAATTCAAGATTGTGGAGATTATAATCAATTTCTTTATTATTATAAAAATTATTATCATTATTATTATTATTAGTAGTAGTATTATCACCGTCAGTGCAAACTTTTATAATTCTGCCATTTTGATTTATAGGTTCATAGGATCTTAGTAGATTACTAGACTAATGGCTCAAGAGCACTTACAAGCCTTGCCAGTTTTACCCAGATTTTACCCAATTTTATATCCCTAGGTGAAAGATAACAAGGGTCAGCAAGCAGGGTTTTGACAGTTTTTACAGACTGCTTCTGCCCATAAAGAACATGGGTGGCATCCCAGGAGTGAATTTGTGATTTCCCATCCATTGATCCAGATTACACTTGAGGATGATCAGGGAAGGGCTCTAGGTCACATGAATAGGAGAAGAGGACAGGCAAACTCTGATACACATATATATCTCTAAAGCATAATCTATTCATGTCAGATATCAGATTTAGATAGTTGGCACAGGTGACCCTCATGCGGATAGTTTTGTGAATATACAACATTTCCATCAGGCCTTGGTCAGAGACTGCCTTTTAGGTCAGGCACACACTACCCTCAGTAATCAGTAGGAAACTGAATACAGGGATAGGGGTGTTAATCAGTCAGCATATGATATATTTGTTATACCTGTATTTTTTGGTGAGAAACCTCTGAGAACAATCCAACTGTTGCAGGTGCCAAAGGATGCATTGTACGTGATTATTCGTCTGATGAGGGCCAAGTACATTAGTACTAAGGTCTATATTACAACAACGAAAAATTAAAATGCTGAGCGCTCACATGAGCGAAAAATTAGAAACACAAAATCACTATTCTGGGGAGCTGCACCCCCACACCCTCCGCTAAATCTATATTCCTACTCTGAAATCGCACTACAGTGAGGAAAGGGCAAATATTCCGATCTTCACTGTAGTGTGATCCAAAAAGCTAAACATCGAATTCCTGATTTTTCACTCATGTGAGCGCTTAATATTTTAATTTTTCATCATTCTAAAGTAGACCCTAGTAATATGCCATACTTAGATCTGGATTCCATGATCTTACTTAAAGGCTGAGCCACACAGAAGGATTTTCTCACCACTGTGAACATATGGTGGTCAAAGTTTAGATTACTATCAATCTGAGTACCTAGATATCTCACCACTGGGTCCACCCTTAGAGATGGTCTATCAATGTTGTAATTTTCAGGGGTATTTAATTTCTCAAAATGTATTACTATGCACTTTATTGCATTTAGTTTGAGGCCATGGTTTGGACACCAACCATTAGTTTGTGTCAGACCATTCTGTAGGACATCAACATTATTTAATGAGTTAATGATTATCCCCAACTTGCAGTCATCAGCAAACATAGCCAGCCAAAGGTTATCTGCATTTGCTTTGACATCTGAGAAGTATATCCCCCAACAGGAGGAGGCTCAGAACTTAGCCTGGTGGAATTCCTGTGGTGACTGGCCTCTTTCTGGATGTGGATTGCAGCACTCTAACAACATGTGTCCTATCTGTGAGCCATTTGGCTGTCCATCTGGTGATGTAGAGGTTAATGCCCAATTTTACAAGTTTATCTATAATACCCTAAAGGGGTATTGTGTCATATGCCTTTGCCACATCAAGGTAGGCAGTACACACTGTATTACCATCATCCATTGCCTTGTTGGCCTTCTCAAAGAAGTCCACCAGAGTGAACAGGCAGGACCTGCCCTTGATGAAGCTGAACTGTGTTGGGCTATAGAGTCTGGAGATTTACTATTTCATAGGTAATCAGGTCCATGATTATCCTTTCCATAGCCTTGTGTATGAGACTAGTCAACCTTATGGGTCAATAGTTTCCTGGGTATGTTGATGGTCTCCCTTTGTGCAGAGGTATGACTGTTGCTGCCCTCTACACTACTGGGACATAGCCTGTCTGGAAACTGTGGTTAACTAGAGATCTGAGTGGGTCTGCTAGGTCATGTTTTAAGCTATTTAATAGGCATCCTGGGATTCTATCAGGGGCCACTGATGTCATGTTTCTAGTTTCAGAGAGCAGAGTGGTGACCTGTTCTTTTGGGATAACAGCAAAAGAATGGTAGGGGGTATTTCATGGCGAGTGACTGGAGGCAATGAGGTGTAAAATTTGAGCTGAATTTATTGACCATCAGGTTTGCTACTTCTTTTGGCTAAGTATAGGTCGTGCCATCTACAGACAACTCAGCACATTGTCTAGTGTTTCCCTTAAGATTTCACACCTAACTAAAAAATGCTTTGTGGTTATCTTTTGCTTGGGAGACTATTTTAGTCTCATATTTAGCTTTTGAAGACTTGATGAGTTCCCTGATTTGCCTGTTGAGACTAATAACATCTTGACAACCCAGAGACGTATGCAAGGAATCTGGTTGTGGACTTCAGCTCTGCATTTAATACAATAATTCCAGAACTTCTTCACTTGAAACTCTCCCAGCTTTCTGTTTCTGCTTCCACCTGTCAATGGGTCACCAATTTTCCAGCCAATAGGAAACAGCAGGTGAAACTGGGGAAATTTACATCTAGCTATCACGAGATCAATACATGTGCCCCCCAGGGAAGTGTGCTCTCCCCATGGCTATTATCCCTCTACACTAATGACTGCACCTCTAAGGACCCCTCTGTCAAACTTATTTAATACACAGATGATACAACTATCATCAGATTCATCAGGAATGATGATGAGTCTGCATACAGATAGGAGGATGAGCAGCTGGTACCTTGGTGTAGTCAGAATAATCTGAAACTGAGCACTCTTAAAACTGTGGAGATGAAGGTGGACTTTAGGAGTGGTACTGCAATATTATCTCTCCTCTTTATAATTAATACTGCTGTGACAGTTGTGGAATCCTTCAAGTTTTTGGGATCTATAATCTCCCGAGACATGAAGTGGGACGCCAATGTAGGGTCCTTCATAAAAAAGGCACAACAGCGAATATACTTTCTGCGACAACTGAGGAAGTTCAACTGCCACAGAAACTGATGATTCAGTTCTATACAGCAGTCATTGAGTCTGTTCTCAGCTCATCCATAATAGTGAAGTTTGGATTTCTGTCTAATCATGACAAAAATAGGTTACATCGAATAATCAGGTCTGCCAAAAATATCATCGGTGCTAGTTTGCCCTCCTTAAAGGACCTGTACTATTCCAGAGTCATGAAAAGGGAAGGGAAGATCATCCCTGACCCTTCACATCCAGGCCACCATCTTTTTGAACTCTTACCATCAGCCAGGCATTACAGATTAATACCCACAAAAAACAAGCAGATATAAGAACAGTTTTTTCCACGGGCCATCAAGTTCATAAATGGTTAACTCAGCTTATTAGGCTGGGGTATTCTTTTTCGCAGGCTTCCGAGGATTCTGCAGTATTGCTTACATATTGTTAATACTTGTTTCTTTCAGAGTTTCCATCAGTATTTCTTTCACTGAATTGCACTTTGCACCTTGCATGTATATGTATATTTACTTTTTTGTCTTGTTCTTAATAGTTGCATGTATGTCATTTGTCTTGTTCTTAATAGTTGTATGTATGTCATTTATGTAATTCATACTTGGAGAGTCACTGAAACCAGAGTCAAATTCCTTGTATGCATGCATATTTGGCCAATAAATGTGATTCTGATTTTGGTAAGGGATTTTTTTTTCTCTGTTGTGCATTCTCCACTTACTTTTAGACAGGAATTTCTTCCTTCTGTTGTATAGTCTATTTATGCTAGGAGTCCACCAAGGCAACTTGTTTTTCCAGCTAGACCTGGGTGTAGCTCAGTCAGGTACTGCCAGTTCTATGCAGTTGTTTAAGTGGTTGTATTGGGCATTCATGTATACTTCTGCAGCTTTAAAATTATCTATACTATCACTAAATAGAAGGTAATTTGCATTGGAAAAAAATATTTAGGGTTTTAGGGTTTGATGGGGGTTTTACTACTGTATTTATTTCAAAGGAGACTGATTTATGAATTTTACCATTGAGGGCATGACGGTTGGAGGGGTGCAATGTTCCCCCATGTTTGTGAGTACTATGTTAAGGATATTTAAATCCCTATTGGGAGTACAGAGTTCCAGAGCATTTGCATAGACAAAGTTCAGAAATCTGAGTCTGCATGTTAGTGGTCATGTATGTTTCCCACTTTATGGAGGGGTAGTTTAGATCATCCATGAATAGTGTGTTAGGCTGAATGGCAAGTGATTATAATAACTTCAGGTATGCAGAGTGGTTCTCATTGTTCATGGACGGGAAACTGTAGCTAACAATGATATGGTAAATAGATGACTGTAGGCTAACTATTTTCCTTTAATTATGAAATGAGGTAGGTCTCAATTGTGTTTTTATTTTTTAAAATCCATTGAAATTTGACAAATGTTAAAAAATTGATTAGTTTATTTTAAAAAGGAGTGTCTGAGGTAGGTGGCAGGAGCAATTTAGCACTGGTACATTTTGTAACAGGATGATTTAGTGCTGTCTGATATAGTTAAAAGGCGGTACTAAGAAATAACATAGCAACACAGTGGCACATTGTTTAGCACCTCCCTCACTGAGCTTGAGTGTCCAGTCTGGTTCTCGAGATAAGGCAAATTTATGTAGATTATGACATTTTATTGGGTGGTCTTATTTCCTTTTATATCACAAAGATGGTAAGTTTAAAGACTATGTATTATTCTTGCAGTGAAACCAAAAGGAAGACTAGAAGGTGAATTGATGATCATCCAAAACAAAGAAAAGCCAGCAGTAAAGGTGGAAACCCACAATTTAATACATAAAATGAAAATAAAAAATCACATAACAAGGTGGAGGGTAGTAAGCCCAACCACCTGCCCCAAACTGGTTTCGGCTGTAATAGCCTTCTTCAGTGAGTAAACATGAGCCAACAAAAAAACACTCATGTATATAACTGGTTTGGGGCATATAGAATATGCCTGTGAGAGTGTGAGATATTAACTAAAATGAAATGTGGTACTCCAGAGAGTAAAGTTCAGTATAGTTAGGAATATATGTTATATAAACAATAAATATTTTGAGACACAAATTCAGGATGTAGATTTATGTTAAAAGTAATCAATTAGAGATAATACTTTTGTCTAAATATTCTTGACAAAGGTCTTAGGAAATAACCTATTTTCCTTTATTTAGTCTCAGTTAAGACTACTCTTTTAAGTAAGATAAAAATTCTTCAAAGGATGGCAGTGAAATTGATCTCCAATGCTAAATTGATACTTTTCCTAATCACTCCCAATTTGGTGTAGAGCAGGTAGAGATCCTAATTATACAACTTGTGATTACCATTTATATTAAGTAGAAGTAAAAACCTAGTCAAAGAAAAATAATCAAACTGTAAAGCTTTCATGAAATCTTCTATGGAATTCCAAAAATATTGCAAAGCAGTACAGTCAAAAAATATATGCATCCAATCTGCATTACAAATCTTGGTACACATCCAAGATTTGATGGTGTTATTATTATTTATTTGGGCCATTCTATTTGGAGTTAAGAACGATCTGTCCAAAAATTACCAAGTAAATTTATGCCAATGTTGAGACAAAGATATATTTATGATAGAATTTATTATATGAGATTTTTGTTCTTCATTAAGTATAGAGTTATGAGTACATGTTTCCAAAGTTTTTCATTTAAATTAGTGTTGTACTCTATTAGAATTTTACATAATTTTATAGAGTTGAATTAGTTTAAGGTTTTCTTTATGACATGAATATGCAAGAAATAAACATTTGTCTTCAGCTTGTATTTTAATTCTGTAAATTTTATTCTGTAAAAGTAACCATTCTTAAGGATCCAAATCATAATCATTTATAAGCTGTTGAAAATCGTTTACTTTTAGATCTTTAAAAAATTATAGCAGCAAGAAAAGCCTTTGGTCTCCCAAAAGCCAAGTTTAAGTATGGTGACTTTATTAATGAAAGATTTGATTATACTAAACGGAAAGACAGTCTCAAACCAAAGTTTCATGTCTATTTTGCTGAGTATGATATTTATTAAAAAAATTAAAATGTGCTTCATGAAAGAAAGCAGTTACAGCGAGGGAACATTATATTGTATGTTGCTGCAAAGATAATGCCAAAAGAATTTACTTTGATTTATACTGCTATTATTCCCTTTTACATCATCATCAGTATTAAGTTGGTCAAAATGTAAGTTTCCAGTTTGATTTATAATTAGGATAAACGCAGTTTATGATAGTTTTGAAAAATGTTGCTTTAACATATGTATCTACATCAGGAAAGTTAATACCTCCCAAGTTCCAAGGTTTAGTATGATGATGTAGGCTAACTTAGGTTTGTTTGGAAACCAGAAGAAGTTTGGTAATTGTTTATTAATGTCTTAAGTAAGTGACTTATCAGGATAGAAAATTAAAGCTTGTTTTATATATAATAGTTTAGGAAAGAGAATCATTTTTACTAATTACAATCTATCATCAATGGATATTATAATTTTGCTCCATTAATTAGTTAGTCTTGAAATTGTGTTTAAAATGTTTATATAATTTGTAGTACTTATTCCTTCATTAGTATTCATTACAGTTATTCCTAAATGTTCAAAAGGAAAAGACTTGTTTACCTATGACTTTTTTGTGTTTGCAAATTACTTTTTTGTTTAAAAATATAAACTTGGATTTTACATTATTAAAGTGTATAACTGAGACTGAGTGAAATAGCTTTACAATAAAATCTAAGCCTTCTAGAGTTGTCTTGAGTTGGGAAATGTAAGTGGCAAATAAAATTTTGGAAGTATAATTTTCCAAAATTTCTATACATTTGATATTTGCATTATTTAGAATTAAAATTGCTCAAACTTCAATGGCTATAGCAAATAAAATAAGAGCAAGGATGCATTCCTGTTTAATTCTCTTAGTCAAGGAAATGGGTTAAGATGTGAAAGTTCCAAATTTAATATTAGCATTGTTATCTTTATAATTATTTCTAATAAGGGGAAATTATTTGAAAAGGAAAATCAAATGGTTGTAAGACTTTAAATAAATAATTTCAGTTTAAAGACTCAAAGTTATTTCAATGTCTAGACTAATAAGAAAAATGAAAGATTTGTTATTTACAAAATCTGTAAGAGTTAATAACCATTTAATATTGCCATGAGTTTGTCTTTGGTATGCAAATCCAGTTTGTTCTAAAATAATGATTTATGATATTAATCTATCTGAAAGAAGAGAGATGAACATTTTATAGCCATTGTTTAGAAGTGATATGGGTATGTATGAAGAACAGAGTCGTGGATTTTTATTTTCCTTTATTGTGGGTATGATTAATGAATATTTCCATGGGAGGGGGTTATCTCATGTCTAGGAACTTATGGAAAAGTGAGATAACAGATGGGGGAATAATTGATATATTTCTATTATTGGTCCATCTTTATCAATACTCACTGCACTTACACCTGGCACCACAGAGATAGGCAAACGTGTCATTCAACTGCATTTGAACCCTTAATCAGCTGTACTGTTTATCTCCTTATCTATACCTAGGACATTATTAATTTTAATTGATTTTGTCTGAGACATCTTTAAAATTAAACTCCTTATATCAATGTTCTTTTAGTTCATAGGGCATCTGTTTAAAAAGAACAAATCATGGTCTTTTGGACAATATCTTAATTTTTAGATTTTTGATTTAGAGATATGTGATGTCTGAAAACATCAATGATGTCACCAATATCTGTTTGTGATTTGTTATTATTAATATCTTTTATTTCTAAGATGTTATTGATTTGTGATTGTAGTTACATTGTGCGTGTATTTGGGAAACACAGTATAAGAAGCTTCTTTAAAATTTTTTTAAAGCTATGGCTGTTTTATGTGATAATAAATCTGTGTATCTCTTATTTAGATTTTCTATTACTTTTACTATAACCTTTTCATTTGTTTTATATTTAGCTTTAGTCTCTTGAAGTTGAGATTGTATGCTTGAAGGTTCTGTTTCCCATTCTTCTGTTTCCTCTTATACCAAACTAGAATTTTGCCAAATATATAAGCTTTTATAGAGTCCTAGATCATAACTATATTAACTCCATCAGTATTTTTTTGTTTCTAAATAAAGATTAAATTAAGAAAGGAGCCACGGTTTGACATCTTTTAATTTTATTATACAAGTAGGTATTCTGGTTAAATAAGGCATTTTTGAGAATGTATGATATTTTAGAAAAAGGGCATTGTGATTGGAAATAGGACAGGGTATGATATTGAATGTGGATATCTTTGAAAATGTGTCATAAGATACTACTATTCTATACATTCTAGTTGTGTACTATATTTATAGGAATAATGAGTAAAAAGTAATGATTTGAAGTCTCAGAGTGAATATATATTTTTTAGATTAAGATTTTCAATTATCTTTTTAAAAACTTTTACAGTTGAAATCATTCTTAGTTTTTTTTTTTCATTACTAGAATCTGAATCATTTAATAAAAAATTGAAGTCACCTCCTATTATTAAAGTGTCTATATTCATTAATAATAATAATGCCAATGTGCTTTCTAGCTAAATTTGTCCCATCCCAGAAAATGAATATTTATTTATAAGAGTAAATAATCTGTTTTTTTGTTTTATAACAGCAACAGTTAAGAGGCCATCTTGGTCCTCATATTTATGAATGATCTCTGATAGGATACTATTTTTCCATAAACTCATTACTCCTCTTATCGTGCCTTTAAATGAGATCTGTGCCAAAACTGAATAATTACTGGGATTCCATACATTATTATCTACATATTTAAAGTGTGTTTATTGAAGAACTATAACCAGAGCCTTGTTTAATTTTAAATAATGAAGCAGGTTATATTTTTCCATAGATTATTTAAACCCTTGACATTCAATGGTTACAGAGTTAAGTCCATCTATAAAATATATTAAGACAACAGTATAATCATCAACATGTCAATCTAACTAAATATTGTATAATTATACTGCCTGTAAATTTTTGGCAGAGTTAAAAAACAATATTTCAGACATAACAACTGATTTTGGTTTTGAATATTTCGGGCATGACAAAAAGTAAAAAGGAAAATAGTAATAAAGCAAAGAAAATTATTTTCTTCCTCTTTCGGCTTTTTCCTGGTTAGGGCTCACCACAGTGGCAGTGGTGTTTTTTATGGTCTCGAGTTGCCAGCCCGGCATCCAACCTTCCACAGAAGGCACACACATGCATGCACTCACTCCTAGGGACAATTTAGAGTGTCCAATACACCAACAACACGTCTTTGGGAGGAACCTGGAGTTCCCAGAGGAAACCCACGTGACCACAGGGAGGACATGCAGACTCCGTGCATAAGTCACCCCAGCTGAGAATTGAACCAGAGAACCTCTTGTTGTGAGGCAGCAACTCTAACCGCTGCACCACCACGGCCGCCCAACAAAGCAAAGAAAATAATTCTATTAAATAGATGAATTCACAAAATTTCCTAGTGTAGTAAATATGAAATCCACAAGACTATCCTTCACTATGTAACAAGCCTAGAACTTATCAAAGACTAGAGAATTAATCGGATAAATAGAACTCTGCAGCAAAAGCCTAATAATTAGGAGATGTATAAATTGTAAGGATTCACTTTTCCATCGGGAATATCCCCCAGATTCACTATTCTTATGTGCAGGACTAAGCTAGTTTAGGAGCAGGATGGCACTGCATCATGCATATCAATGAAGCAGCGCTGCCTGTGCTCCTAAACGGACATGGAGCATTTACAAGTGAAGGGGGCATGTCTGAGAGCAGAGCTCTCAGAATATAAATGCCCTGGCAATTAAGAACAGCAGTTTAGGAATAAGAATGAGTGAGACCACACATATGTGTTCGCATACCCCCAGCAACATCCCCCCAAGTTTATAAGAGCAATAGTTAAAACATGAAATAAAAAGAAACTTTTTTTTATAAAACTGATTAAATTTAACCATAGGTGCATGGGTTTGCCCATCACTTAGCTGCATTTAATGCAGCTTAAATGGCACAAGAGTATAAATGCAAGATATATGAAAGTGAAGCAGTACTGCAACAGTGTAGTGGGCAGAGCATTCACCTTACGAGCCGTCATTCCTGGTTCAAGTCCTACTAAATAACATATATCTGTGAACTGGAGTACTGCATTAAAGGCAGATGTGAGGTTCCATTGTTATAATGTTGTAAAATCCACAGATAATCACAAGTGCCCCATACAGAATCTGTACACAGAAATCAGGGATACAAATGGAAGGTAAAATGTGTAATGAATGATAAATCCATAGAGTTTCCAAATCCTCCACCTTCCCAAGAACCATTTGATATTGCTGTCTAAATTAATGCGGTGGTAAGTGGGAGTAAGCACTACTAAGCAGAGTAAGCATACTTAAGCAACAGTAAGCAGGTTTAAGCCTGTTTGAGCAGGGGTAAGCAATGCACACACAGGTTAAGCAATATTGAAGCTAACTCTCTGTAAGAATATTTAACCAGAAGTTAGCATTGCTTACCTTCAGGCAAACCCACTTACAATTGCTTAAAAGTGCCTTAATCACTCTGTATGCAACAGCCACTGTTCTGGCCAGAAACAAAATAAACAGCCCTTGGAGGTCTTGAACCCAGGATTCTGTACACTACAGTCACAGTAGTTAACCATTAAACCATCACAGAAATACATAAGACTGATGTATCACCAAACAGAGCCGCACTGTAGGAATATTAAACTTATGTGAGAGGAATCTATATAAAGTTTTATGTTGTACAGCCTACTACATAACATAAATATATTAATTGCAGTACTGCATTAAGTCCAGATGTGAGGTGTCACTGTAATAAAGTGTTGAAATCCCCTAATAAACACAAGGACCCCATACAGTGTACGTACACATGAATCATGGATACCAAACACATATATAACATGTAATGAATAATAAATCAATGCCAAACAGCAAATAGTATTTAAATTAAAATTTAGACAACGCTAAGCTTTGCACAGCCCTGCTTACTAGGTCTAAGCAATGTGTATGCCAGCTAAATCAGTTTGCCCATTGGTATACCACTTCAAACAATGCCATCCTTAGGTAGGCAGGATTGCACATAGCTGAGCATTTTCAAAACCATCCAATCACTGCAAAGTGTGGGAAATCGACCCTATTTAAACCCCACACGTGGGAATACATCTCATAACTGGTTTCAGCTTCCTCTTGTAGGCACTATGACTGGTATTGGGAGGGTGTGCACTTCTGGGCACAGCGCTGGGGCATCCAGGAGTCCAGAGTCATGGCAGGACTACTTGTGAAAGACCATGACCAGAGACTGCTGCAGGGCCAGTACCAGGGTTCCCAATATAAAGCAAAAGCCTGTGACCATCTTGCCCATGACCTCACCAGTGCCACTGGCATACCTCGAACTGGTGGGCAGGCCAGGCATCACTATGCCAACCTGAAGTAGAGAAAGCAGGATCTCTTGGATCAGTGGATCCAAGAGGCTAGGAGGACAGGGGATGTCCCAGCCATGCGTAAGTATCAGTCCACTACCTGTTTAATAATTGCCAGCTCGTGTATATTATGGATAGATATGGCTAAATATTCCTCTTATGTCTTTCACAGTGGCAGATGAGCGGGCTGCGAACCAGGAAGCCCATGCCTGTAGATTGCAACGGTTGCGATGTGAGGCAGGTTAGCAATACTCTTGCATGTACTGTCATAGGAAATAAATCTAAAAGTAGTAGTAAGTTAATTACTTGTATAAAACCTGTATTGTTTAAGGCATATACTGCATACACGAGAGAATATGGCAAGAAGTGTCTCATATAGGTTGTATGTAAATTAAAGCATAATAGCCTGACAATAAAGGTCTAACTGCTGGACTGCATGTGTTTACTCTGGTATCATATGGCAATGTAGAGTTGAAATCTCTTAATAGTACTGTTGTATTAAGCACTGTTACCCACACCGTGCTACATAAATAAAATGTGTAGGAATGTCTGTATATGACTGTTTTAATCCCAATAGGTCATATAGTATAACTGAGAAAGACTTAGACAGGAAACAGTGAAAAGACAGACAACATAATCCAAATTGCACACTCAACTGAGATGTGAACTGTTGTATTTTTAGCACACACAGCCATGGTTCGAATCCTGGGAGTGGTAGAAGGCTGTATGTAGAATCATACCCCAAAACTGTACAGATATGTCCAGAATGTCCAGTAAATTGGCCCATATCTGCTGCATGTCACCCTGTCCCTCTGGCAAATCAGTGGGATGATCCCAGACGTTTAGGCAGCAAATAAGAAACACAACTGATTGTCAGACATCCATAGGAACAAGCCTGTCACTATAGCAAATCCCCAAAATGTTATGAGAGTAATAAGCCAAGTATGCCCCATATCCACCCCCATGTTGTCAAACTGTGACCAGAGTGTGTGCAGCAACAGTGTGAGACGTATGTGCATAATACTAATGTGGAATCTGGTAATATGTGTGGCAACATTCAGGTAGTGCTAACAAACATTGCCCCCATAGGTCTGTCAGATACGAAAACTGTACCTAGAAATAAAATATTGATATCCCATACTGGTACTGTTTACTCTGGTATTGTATGGCATTGTTAGTGTTGCAGTTGCTCTGAATAGTAGCAGTACTCTTCCTACCACCCACATAAACCTATATGGTTTCTCTCAAACCATTACCACCCCCACTGGAATAAATAAAGCTAACAAGAAAGCAAGTATATTAGACTGGATTCTCACAAACAATCCCACTCACTACTATGAGTCTGGAACCCTCCCCGATGATTTAAGTGACCACTCACTTACCTACATCATCAGACTAAAAGCAAACACCCCTACTCCAATCTCTATCAAACAAATTAGATCCAAAAAGAAATTTAACCCTGACCTGCTCCAAATGGAACTAAGAGCATGCAATTGGTTTCCCTTAAAACAACTTCCATTAGATGAAGCTGTTAATTTCTTTAATTCTACCTTCCTAGCCATTCTTAATCACCACGCTCCATCCAGATCTATTAGAATTAAAGCCAAGTCTGTCCCATTGCTTTCTTATGAAACCAAACACAAAATTCATCTCAGAAATAAACATTGAGCCAAATGGAGAAAGACTAAAAACCCTGCTGACCAACAAACCTTTAGACAGCTAAGAAATGACACAAAGGAGGCCATACTCTCTGATAAACAAAACTGTTACTTACAATATCAACAACCTAACCACAACAACCCACAGAAATTCTGGGCTAGCATAAGCAGTTACTCCACCCAGGTCAAGCCACTACACCTAACCCTCAAAATACAGATAGGAAAAATCCCATCCATACAGCTAATACCTTCAATACCTTCTTTACAGATGCTATCCAAACACTAGCTAGTCAACTATCACATAATGCCTTCACATTACCTTCATACTCCTCTACCCCACCTCTCACTTTTCGTTTCAAACCTGCCCCAACCACATTTATCCAAACACTACTGAATAAACTGAAACGGTGCTCCCCTTCTGCAGACCTACTGCCTTCTGAATATCTACAGCTATCATCCAAGGCTGTTGCCTATCCTATTTCCATACTGATCAACAGAACTATTACCTAAGGTTACATCCCCACCTTATGGAAAGTCTCCCATATTATCCCCCTACATAAAGGTGGGCATTCCATTGAGCTATCAAACTATCGCCCCATTGCCCTACTTTCGCCATTAGCTAAAATTATGGAAAAATGTATCCATAAACAACTAATCCACCACTTAATAGAAAGCAATCTACTTTCTAACTGTCAACATGGTTTCAGACCTTCACACAGTACTAACACTGCCCTCCTTTCCTTTACTGACTACATTAACAGGAACCGAAACCTGAATAATCTTTCTTCTGCTCTATTTATTGACCTGTCTAAAGCATTTGACATGGTAAACCACCCGATTTTCATTAACATACTTAAATCTCTGTCATTAGACCCACTTTCCATAAAATGGTTCCAATCCTACCTTGACAAATGACAGCAAGCAGTACTTTGGCATAACTCTTTATCCACCCATTTACCTGTTTCTTTAGGCATACCTCAGGGGTCCATACTAGGACCTCTTCTTTTCTCTATATTTCTTAGCGACCTTCATCTAGCTATCCCACAAGCCACTTGTATACAATATGCTGACAACTCCACATTATTATGCTCAGCTACATTCTCCCATGACCTTCACTCTCTCACCCAAAAAATATTCAACATAGTTGAGCAATGGTTCACTCAGTGTTGCCTTCTTTTGAACCCATAGAAAACCAAACTCCTCCTCTTCACTCCAACTCAAAAGTCCTCTCCTCTACATTTCTCTGTGGCATCTACCAATGGCACAATAATATCTCCAGACTTCACCACCAAACTACTAGGGGTCACCATTGATAATAACCTTAACTTCGACATCCACATCAACAATACTATAAAGACTGTCAACAAAAAAATTGGCACTCTCTATAGGATTAAACACTTCCTTCCTCCTACTGGTAAAACTAATATTGCCCACACTCACTTGATCTCTACTCTCCTTTATGCCTCACCCATTTTTACTAATCTCTCCAAGAATAATCTCAGCAAATTAGAAATGTCCTATAATAACATTGCTAGATTTGTTACAGGCAACCCATTTCAAACCCACCATTGTATAAACTTAAACCAGCTAGGATGGTTAAAACTTCAACACCTGATTAAATTTCACCAACTAACCATTGCCCACAACATTCTCTATAAACCTTCCAGCACTCCAGGTTTAACAAACCTCATTACCCCTATAAAAATCTGAAGTCCTTACGCTCATCACACAAACTTCTTGTATACACCTCTAAACCTCATAACAGGGCTGGGGATTCTCTCTTCTCTAATACTGTTGGCAAATCCTGGAATCTTCTCCCTAGTGACCTAACCTCACTCAGCTCTTTATCTCTCTTTTAAAACAGACTTAAACTCTACCTCAAATCATACCGGCTATGCCCCTTTGCCAAACCTGACTAGTCCTATACCTCTACAAACTCAACTTACCTATCTAGTCCTTACTATCCTCTGTTACATCTTCCATCTGACTATACTTTTCTTATCTATCTTTTTCTACATTATTTATGTCATCTTTACATACCTTTTCTTAAGTAAATCCATTGTATCATCACTACACATCCAACTTCCTTTTCTCTGTTTCCAACCTAACCTGTTCTATGTCTCCATACACTCTGTTCATACTAGTTTTTTAACTCTTAACCTCAGTGTACATCCTTATAAATCCTCCAGGTTTTTACTGTACTGTGCCATTGTCGATGACTTTTTTACTATGATAATTTCTATTTTTTTATTATTATAATACCTGATGTTTGTGTTTTGTTTGTACTTATACTTTTGAAATATGTCTTTGGAGCTTTTCTCCCTGGGCCTCTACTGAAAATGGACATATATCCAGTTAGACTAGCCCGGTCAACAAATGTAAAATAAAAATAAAATAAAAATAAATAAATAAATAAATAATAAGGTATTGCTCATCTCTGTCACTCACACTGTGCTACATAATAAAACTGTCTAGGAAATCCTGTATAAGAGTGTTGTAATTACAAGGTCAGATTGTAAAATCAAAGGAGAATTTTAGACAGAAATCAGACAAGAGATACACAGTAATATCTATAAAGCATGCGCAACTGTGAAGGACACTGTTTTATTTTCAGCAGACACAGCCATGGTTGGAATCCTGGGAGTGGTAGTAAACTGCATGCAGAATCATACCCCACAAGTGTACAGAATTGTCCAAAATGTCCAATTAATTGGCCAATATCTTCCAGCTGTTGCCCTGTCCCCCTGGCATATCAATGTGCTAACCTCTGACATGTAGGCAGCATTACATGTCATATAATTAACTGTCAGGCCTATACATATTTGGAAACTGTCAATGAAAACAAACCTTTCATAGTATAATTCATCAAAGGTTTAAGAGGGCAATAGTTAAAATAGGTCCCGGTTCACCAGCATGTGGTCAAGACATGCCCAGAGTGTGTGCAATAAGAGATGGACAGGTATGTGCATAAAATCAACATGGAATCTGGGAATATGTGGAGAAACAGTTAGCTAGTGTTAACAAACAATACCGCCATAGGTATACCAGGTAAGACTCAGTTCATGTATATAGTTGTCTACATCCATAACACTGTCCAAACTAAGGCCACAGGGTAGTGCAATAATACCTGTAAGGTACAGATCACAGCACTGACTAGGAAAGTAATGAGAACTACAGGAATATACTAGTTGTTAATTGGCATCTTTCTCTCCCCCACCATATCTACAAAAATAAACTAAATACACAACTCAATTGGTTTGTGCTGCATTAAATCTACCGTTGGGACATATATACTATTGTTTGATAAATATTTAAATTTGTTTCTATGAATGTGCCATGTTGAAATACTCCCACATTGGTGGCATGCAGCTATCAATGTACCTGCATGCTGTTGTAATGGCCACTGTGGTTCCATATATGCATGTGTTCTATTTTCTGTGCAACTGTTACATACTGGTGTTTTGAGTTAATGGGAATATCTATGCATGCTGTTATACCCAATCCTGGAATGTGTTGACTACTACTAACCCACATATGTTATAAAACTGAAACACCATAGCATATTTGGGAAGGCTGGCCCCGGCGGACCCACCTGGCCCACCTCATCTGGCCATGGCACCGGGTACCAGCATGTCTGGGGCCCACCCAAGGACCTCCTTGTCCATTGGTCTTGCACCACCTTTGGGTGGAACCACCTCAGGGAATGGGGCTCACCCCCCCAGGAGCGGGCACGGACAGGACACTGTCACCCATTGCCAAGTCAGGGGCATGGAGCATAGCAAAGTCAGCAGGGAGTTCGGTGATCTGCTACAACAGCTTGAGGGCCATGTGTCGCAACTAGAGTGTCGGCCTGGCCCTTCCACTCAGCCCCTAGCACAGCCACATTCAGGGCTGTGAAGGTGCAGTGGTGACTGCCCATGGGTGGGAACCTCAGTCCCACTGTTTCTACTAGGGGGCTCATGGGCTTCCGATTTCCAGACATCCCTCCCCATCAAGGTGTTTACCCCCCACATGTGTCATATAATATCCCTGTATCTGTCTTGTCTGTCTTGTCTGTTAACCTACCTAACCCACCTCCCCAAATATACCTCCTATCCCTCCCCAACATCCCACTCTCACCTGAAAAAAAAAAGGGTAATCTGTTCCCCCAAAAAATTTCACCCCATACATAGCTGTCCATTTTGCACGTGTCCACTGGACACATGTAATCTGGTCTAATTGGCTTCACAACATATTATTGTTGTCCTCACCCCATTCTCAGGAGTTTGAGTGTCCAAATCTATCTCCAAAATCACTGTATATTCACAGCTGTTGCTGTAGAAGAAATGGGCAGGTATGGACCTTCCTTATACCCATCCTGCACATCTCTTGCTATTTACCCTACTGTCTTTCCCTCTTTGTGCCCCTTTTTCACCACTTTCCTATCAACCCTTTTTCATTTCTTTTAAAGGAATTAGTGTGGGGGTAAGTGGCAGTAAGCACTTTTAAGCAGCATAAAGCGGGGTTTAAGCTTGTTTGTGCAGGGGTAAGCAATGCCTACACAGGTTAAGCAATTGATAAGCTAAATCAGGATAAGAAACTGTAACCAGAAGTTAGCATTGCTTTCCTCCATGCAAACTTGCACAAACCCGCTTACAACTGCTTGAAAGTGCCTTAATCACTCTGTATCCAAAGGCCCTTGTTCTGCTCAGAAACAAAAAAAAAAAGCCACTGCAAGGCTCAAACCAAGGACCCTGCACACCATAGCCAAAGTGATTTACCAGTAAGGCATATCAGATACACATAACCCTGATGTTTTCACAAACATATCAGCAAGCACAGTCATTCAACAGTACAGGAAATGTATTTAAACATGTAGATGTATGTGTGTATGTACAGATATTTATATCTAAACATATATATATATGTCTACATATATATGTCTATATATATATATATATATATATATATATATATATAATCTCAGTATACATATATATATATATATATATATATGTAACTACACATATACACACAGAGATATGATCAGAGGGTGCACACCATACTGTGCATCCAGTATTCTTACAGTTGCCACCTTATCATATAGACAGTGTATGAGTCACCCATACAAAAGACAATTGTTGCCTGAAACATATACCCACAGAGAGGTCAAAGGATATAACACAACACGCAGGTTTGCATACATAAGTAAGTTTTATTTGTGTACTATTACAGTTGCATATGCCATGTCATATAGATGTTTAGACTTTGAAATACATACAGACAGATTAATGCAACTCTCAAACAGATCATTTAATACAGTAATTCGAAAGCATAGCATATGTTGCTGTCCAGGCCAAGGCCTTCAAGTAGTACAACAGTAAAGACAGACTGGACCACAGGATAACAATCAATCAACAGTAGGTAATGCAGATGTATAGCCCAGTAGTCTCTAACTACACTCTGCACACAATCCCTAGGGGAAAAAGACTTCAGTTGACACAATGGGATATATCTGTTACATAACAAGGCATAACTGAAACCCTCACAATCACACTGACAAACAGAGCAGTCTGTATGGCAGTAAGCAGTAGGCCAGCATTTTCCCAAGGTGAAATGTATGGTAATGTACATCCATATACCTTAAGGCAGCTTAATCCTGATATCCCTCACATGTTATAACAGCCTAGGTTATTTATGGTGCATACCCCCCATAGACTGACTTACAGGGGCAAATAGCACTGTTACATATACTGACCTCTGGACTGCAGAAGGGCACACATGTTTTGCGCAGATGAAGCCCACATATATATGGTCCAAATCCCACAATATGTGTGAGGGCCACAACAGCACTGGAATGATGGTAGGAATGGCTGCATGACATAATCACAGGCCGCTAATTAACATCCCCTGACTGCATATCATATGGACAAAGCCTGGTATGTAGGTGGAGGACAGAGGCCGGAACACAGGCCCATATGTGAAATAGTGTTCTCATACACTGAGCAAGATGCTGGTTTTACAGGATAGTCTGCAACATACCCTTACTCGGGAATATTAAGTCAGAAACACAAAATGGATGTATCCATGTACTGATAACACTCAACACACACACTGTTAGTGATATATCTGACACAAGACCAGTGTGGTGGACAGACAATACATAACAGGCACACCTCTGGGCATCATGTGGATAGGCCTACAGTTGAGAGCTATACAGACAGACTGCATTCCATGTTAAACTAGTACGTAAACACAAACTCTGAAACACTGGTGCTATGCAATGCATATAACAACACTACTCACACTCTGTCTGTAGTTCTGGTACCTTATACAAATTTGTAGTATAATTCATCAAAGGTTTAAGAGGGCAATAGTTAAAATAGGTCCCAGTTCACCAGCATGTGGTCAAGACATGCCCAGAGTGTGTGCAATAAGAGATGGACAGGTATGTGCATAAAATCAACATGGAATCTGGGAATATGTTGAGAAACAGTTAGCTAGTGTTAACAAACAATACCTCCACAGGTATACCAGGTAAGAGGTGTATACTGCAGGTAAAACTCAGTTCATGTATATAGTTGTCTACATCCATACCACTGTCCAAACTAAGGCCACAGGGTAGTGCAATAATACCTGTAAGGTACAGATCACAGCACTGACTAGGAAAGTAATGAGAACTACAGGAATATACTAGTTGTTAATTGGCATCTTTCTCTCCCCCACCATATCTGCAAAAATAAACTAAATACACAACTCAATTGGTTTGTGCTGCATTAAATCTACTGTTGGGACATATATACTATTGTTTGATAAATATTTAAATTTGTTTCTATGCATGTGCCATGTTGAAATACTCCCACATTGGTGGCATGCAGCTATCAATGTACCTGCATGCTGTTGTAATGGCCACTGTGGTTCCATATATGCATGTGTTCTATTTTCTATGCAACTGTTACATATCTGGTGTTTTGAGTAAATGGGAATATCTATGCATGCTGTTATACCCAATCCTGGAATGTGTTGACTATTACTAACCCACATATGTTATAAAACTGAAACACCATAGCATGTTTGGGAAGGCTGGTCCCGGCGAACCCACCTGGCCCACCTCAGCTGGCCATGGCACCGGGTCCCAGCATGTCTGGGGCCCACCCAAGGACCTCCTTGTCCATTGGTCTTGCACCACCTTTGGGTGGAACCACCTCAGGGGATGGGGCTCATGCCCCCAGGAGCGGGCACGGACAGGACACTGTCACCCATTGCCAGGTCAGGGGTGTGGTGCATAGCAAAGTCTGCAGGGAGATCGGAGATCTGCTACACCAGCTTGAGGGCCATGTGTCACAACTAGAGGGTTGGCCTGGCCCTTCTACTCAGTCCCTAGCACAGCCACATTCGGGGCTGTGAAGGTACAGTGGTGACTGCCCATGGGTGGGAACCTCAGTCCCACTGTTTCTACTAGGGGGCTCATGGGCTTCCGATTTTCAGATATGCCTCCCCGTCAAGGTGTTTACCCCCCACATGTGTCATATAATGCCCCTGTATGTGTCTTTTCTGTCTTGTCTGTTAACCTACCTAACCTACCTCCCCAAAGATACCTCCTATCCCTCCCCAACATCCCACTATCACCTGAAAAAAAAAGGGTAATCTGTTCCCCAAAAAAAATCTCACCCCATACATAGCTGTCCATTTCGCACATGTCCACTGGACACATGTAATCTGATCTAATTGGCTTCACAACATATTATTGTTGTCCTCACCCCTCTCACAAATTCACTGTATATTCACAGCTGTTGCTGTAGAAGAAATGGGCAGGAATGGACCTTTCTTATACCCATCCTGCACATCTCTTGCTATTTACCCTACTGTCTTTCCCTCTTTGTGCCCCTTTTTCACCACTTTCCTATCAACCCTTTTTCATTTCTTTTAAAGAAATTAGTGTGGGGGTAAGCGGCAGTTAGCACTTTTAAGCAGCAGGAAGCGGGGTTTAAGCTTGTTTGTGCATGAGTAAGCAATGCCTACACAGGTTAAGCAATTGATAAGCTAAATCAGCATAAGAAACTGTAACTAGAAGTTAGCATTGCTTACCTCCATTTAAACTTGCGCAAACCCGCTTACAACTGCTTGAAAGTGCCTTAATCACTCTGTATCCAATAGCCCTTGTTCTGCTCAGCAAACAAAAAAAAAAAAAAACAGCCACTGCAAGGCTCAAACCAAGGACCCTGCACACAATAGCCAAAGGGATTTACCAGTAAGCCATATCAGATACACATAACCCTGATGTTTTCACAAACATATCAGCCAGCACAGTCATTCAACAGTACAGGAAATGTACTTAAACATGTATATCTAAACATATATATAAATATGCATATGCATACATCTATAGATATATATGTCTACATATATATGTATATA